>NC_091951.1:127607852-127907852 GCF_031021105.1 Erythrolamprus reginae
AGATTACATACACGCGCTTAACAATTTATGTTCTTTGATCATCATAACTATAAATGGTGTCAAATCTCTGTGAAAATTAGCCAGGTGGTCTGTATGCTCACTTTGGCAAGTAGTAAAAAAAGATACAACAGGTCTGGTTATTAACTGACTACACCTGTTTAGTACCTGATAGGAAACTAATTGGAATTCCCTTGGCTAGGAAAAGGAAGGCAATAGCAAATAATTTCCAGACAGTTGTCAAGAAGCTATTTGAATGTGATCATGAAGTTATAGAAGTGAAACTCAACTTGCGAGACTTTTATTTGAACTATATGAAAAATCAAAGACATTGTAAGCCTGATGGGCAAGAAGATTTTCAAATGTAAACATTATTCACGAAACTAGATTACTATTAGACAATCCTGATTTTGATAAGTGCACTATTTATTCTTGTACCGCAGATAATTTTGATTTTAAAAAAGCCACTCAGAAATTTTCATTGGGAAATGACATCTTCTTTTCTCTCAGAAAGACTCAGGAACTAGCTTATGTTGTCCTCTACTGTTTATATTATATATTGCATCCAAAAGGAAAAAATATTTTTGTACATGGAAATTGTTTTTTTTTTTTTGTTCCTTCTCTCAGCCTGTTGAATTGATAAAATGAAGTATTTTACATGACTTACGGATGTCCTTGATGAAGAAACTTCTGTTATGTTTTTCATAGACAAATACATCCATCAAATAAACATGAAGATGCACTACAATTAGTTCATACTCCTCAGTATATGAACAAAGATTTTGTCTTCTGCAGGAAGCTGAATATTCTGTGCTTGTTTTCCCAGAATTAATGTCACAAATTACTTTTCCTGATGCAGACCTGCATTTAAAATCAAGATCCAACTTAGCCAAAATTTCTATCTCTTCTTTAAAAAAAACAACATAACTAATTATCAGATTGAAAACATCAGCAATGGAAATAAATAAATATAGACTTCAGAAAATATGTTCTAGAAGGTTACCCTTGTATTATTGTTAGTATTAGCATTTCTAGTTACACTGAATTCTCTCATGGGATCAGAATATTTAATAGCTCTATCTATACCACAATTAGTTTATACGTACCAGCAGATAAAGACTATACAGTGATCCCCCGCTCTTTGCGAGGGTTCCGTTCCAGGACCCCCCGCAACGAGCGGGTTTTCGCGAAGTAGCGCTGCGGAAGTAAAAACACCTTCTGCGCATGTGCAGATGGTGTTTTTACTTGGGGGCGGCGCGGGTGTTTTAAAACGTCCCCGCCGAGATGGGGGGCTCGCTAGCACCCCCCTAACCCAGGTTGGGGGTTCGGGGGTGTGCTAGCGAGCCTCCCATGTCGGCGGGGATGTTTTAAAACACCCGCGCCACTTTCCAATGAGTCCCGAAGACAACGCGTTTGTCTTCGGGACTCATTGGAAAGTCGCGCGGGTGTTTTAAAACATCCCCGCCGACATGGGAGGCTCCCTAGCACACCCCCGAACCCCCAACCCGGGTTTGGGGGTGTGCTAGGGAGCCTCCCATGTCGGCGGGGATGTTTTAAAACACCCGCGCCACTTTCCAATGAGTCCCGAAGACAACGCGTTTGTCTTCGGGACTCATTGGAAAGTCGCGCGGGTGTTTTAAAACATCCCCGCCGACATGGGAGGCTCCCTAGCACACCCCCGAACCCCCAACCCGGGTTTGGGGGTGTGCTAGCGAGCCTCCCATGTCGGCGGGGATGTTTTAAAACACCCGCGCCACTTTCCAATGAGTCCCGAAGACAACGCGTTTGTCTTCGGGACTCATTGGAAAGTCGCGCGGGTGTTTTAAAACATCCCCGCCGACATGGGAGGCTCCCTAGCACACCCCCGAACCCCCAACCCGGGTTTGGGGGTGTGCTAGGGAGCCTCCCATGTCGGCGGGGATGTTTTAAAACACCCGCGCCACTTTCCAATGAGTCCCGAAGACAACGCGTTTGTCTTCGGGACTCATTGGAAAGTCGCGCGGGTGTTTTAAAACATCCCCGCCGACATGGGAGGCTCCCTAGCACACCCCCGAACCCCCAACCCGGGTTTGGGGGTGTGCTAGGGAGCCTCCCATGTCGGCGGGGATGTTTTAAAACACCCGCGCCACTTTCCAATGAGTCCCGAAGACAACGCGTTTGTCTTCGGGACTCATTGGAAAGTCGCGCGAGTGTTTTAAAACATCCCCGCCGACATGGGAACCCCCCAACCCGGCTTCTGGTAGAAGCTTTGCCAGGCTGCGATCGGGCGCTTGGAAGGGGAAGAGAAGCGTTGACAGACGCGGCGAACTTCCAGGGCTGGGGGTTTTTTATTTGCGCCCCGAGGGAGGAAGAGCCCCCGAAGTGACCCGCAGGAGCCGGGCGAAGCGGGCAGGCGGCGATCGCAAGACGCCGGCTTGGCTGCCGGGCTTTTCCGCCGGCACCTGAAGTGGAGCTCCGGCTGGGCTGCCCCCGGCTCGCTCGCTTCCTTCCTTCGCTACCTGCCTGCGCGGTGCGTGTCTGTGCGCGTCCCCCTCGTTAGCCTAATCGGCTGGAGCTAATTGCGCGGAAACTACCGGGCGACCCCGCTTGGCCCGGGATGCAAAGGGGGAAGCTGTTTGGCAGAGGAAGGAGCGGAGCCCCCTTGGCCAAGCGCTCTGGGCGGCCGTCGCATCGGGCAGCCCGGGAGACCCTCGTCCGGCGCGCTACGATCTGGCCCCCACCTGGTCCCGCCCGATCCTCCTCCCTGAGGCAGCTCGCCCTCCCATGGCCGCTTCCTCCACCCTCTATTGCAAGCCCTCGCCACCGCAGCCAACGCGCGCTGCGATCTTCAAGCCCGGCTCCTTTCGGCCCAGCATCCCGGGCCAAGCAGCTGCCTTCCGTGACTGAGCCTGGCTGGCCCGGAAGATCGTAGCGCCCGTTGGCTGCAGCGGCGAGCGAAGCCAAGCCGGCAGCAATGTCGCCGCCGGTGCAGCCAACGCGCGCTACGATCTTCCGGGCCAGCCAGGCTCAGTCACGGAAGGCAGCTGCTTGGCCCGGGATGCTGGGCCGAAAGGAGCCGGGCTTGAAGATCGCAGCGCGCGTTGGCTGCGGTGGCGAGGGCTTGCAATAGAGGGTGGAGGAAGCGGCCATGGGAGGGCGAGCTGCCTCAGGGAGGAGGATCGGGCGGGACCAGGTGGGGGCTGGAATTTCTCCGCCAGGGCGAAGGGCGGGCGAGCGGGTGCTGGGGAGGGCTTCTCGCCCTCCCGACAGCAAGAGGGGGGAGCGAACGGCGTGGGCAGGCGAAGGGCGGGCGAGCGGCAGCGAGGAGTTTGCGTGGGCGGTGGGGAAACTCCTCGCTGACGCCAGCAAGAGGGGGAAGACCCAGGGAAGCCGCTGCCATCTACGCATGCGTGCCCGGCACGCATGCGTAGATGGTATTTTTGACTTCCGGGTTGAAAAATAGCGAAGTACCCTGTTCGCAATGGTTGGGGACGCAATAAACGGGGGATCACTGTATACCTTGTAATAATCATGAACATTCACTTTGCCTTAGGTTAGATAATGAGAAGCCCAATGCTATCAGTCATTACATTATTGGCTCAAGAACATTTCATATAATACTACTATTATTATTATTATTATTATTGTTGTTGTTGTTATTATTATTAATATTATTAGTATTATTATTTAGATTTGTATGTCGCCTTTCTCCGAAGACAATGTTTTACTATGTATTCTACTTCATTAACACATTTGATTTTATTGAGCTTAATTGGGACCATTCTAAAGCACATAAGCAATTATTCTTAATTCTACTAAAGTTTAAAAGGACAAAAATTGTACTATGACAATACTGCTCCATTGCCCTTGCATTGCAATATCATATGAAAGTACTTAAGAGGCAGAGTTTATGTCATAGTTCAGGCTTCATCATTTGTCCCCCCTTCACAAACAGATTTCATATCAAAGTATTTGCAAGGTGAATATAATCAATGTATCCATGCCAAATTCTTGACCTTCCTTTTAAAGTACAGTTAACAATTATATGTGCCATATAACAATGCATTAAATGACTTACTTCATTTTATTTTCATCTTCATATTCAACACAAAATTTTAGGTTTGGATTTTGACTCTGCACTTTCCAAAAGCATGTGAAGTTCCCCGAATAATTATTTGCTTCACAGTAGAAATAGGCCTTTTTCTCTGGATCTAGAGGGCAAAAATAAAATGGCCTTAAAATAGAATAGAATAGAATTGTTTATTGGCCAAGTGTGATTGGACACACAAGGAATTTGTCTTGATGCATATGCTCTCAGCGTACATAAAATAAAATATACATTTGTCAAGAATCATGTGGTACAACACTTAATGATGGTCATAGGGGTCAAATAAGCAATGAAGAAGCAATATTAATAAAAATCTTAGGATATAAGCAACAAGTTACAGTCATACAGTCAACATGGGAGGAAATGGGTGATAGGAATGATGAGAAAAACTAGTAGAATAGAAGTGCAGATTTGGTAGAAAGTCTGACAGTGTTGAGGGAATTATTTGTTTAGTAGAGTGATGGCGTTCAGAAAAAAAATACAGCATGTTTTAGAGCAGTGTTTCCCAACCTTGGCAACTTGAAGATATTTGGACTTCAACTCCCAGAATTCCCCAGCCAGCGAATGCTGGCTGGGGAATTCTGGGAGTTGAAGTCCAGATATCTCCAAGTTGCCAAGGTTGGGAAACACTGTTTTAGAGCATGCTAATGACTATTTCTAATGTATGATTTAATTCAGGGCATTTTCAGGACATTGAAACATCAAGATGAATTTTAAAAGTGTAGGAAATTATTTTGTAAATACACACAAGTAAATTGATGTTTGTCCATCGTGTTCGAAGAGGACCTTGACAACTAATGGATTGTGGGCTGTCCGCAATGTATCCACAGGTAAGGCCTATATGGGCCTGAAATGTTCTGCCCCATATTGGGCAGATATGCATGGGCACCATTGTCACAGCATTTGCAGCTCTGGCTTTGTGGAGCTCTCACTTCTCTTCTGCTATGAATGTTCTTCTGGCCTCATATGTTTGGCAGCCTTGGTAGATCAGCATGCACCATATTGGTTGATCTTGTGCCAGCACTTCCCAGGAGGTGATGTTGATATTAAGGAACTTAAAGGAGGCTTTCAATGTGTCTTTGTATTGCTTCCTTTGTCCCCCATGTGATCACTTTCCTTTAGAGGAGCTCACCATAGAGGAGCTGTTTAAGGGTGTGATGGTCTGGCATCCTAGCAACATGGCCTGCCCAGCATGTCTGGGCTTTCATCAGCAGGGTGGGAATTGATGGCAGGCCTGCTCTGGAGAGGACCTCAGTGTCAGGCACCTTATCCTGCCAATGGATCTTCAGATTTCTACAGACGAGGTTATGTGGAAGTGGTTCAATTGCCTAGCATGTCTCCTATATACAGTCCAAGTCTCACTGGCATACAACAGGGTAATTAGCACTACTGCTCAGTAGACTTCGAGCTTTGTAGCAAGGCTTATTCCATGTCAGTTCCACACGTTGGTCATTAGTCTGCCAAATGCAGAGCTTGCCTTGGCGATTCTGCAGTTGACCTCAGTGTCAATTGTCACTGCATAGGAGAGGGTGCAGCTAAGATATGTAAATTAGTCCACTACTTGTAGCTTTTGTCCCTTTACTCACCCACAAGTAAATTGTATTACACTATAATGTACATAATAATTATGATGCACACAACATAAAAAAAGAATTCTGAAGTCTATTCCTGAATGTTCATGCTATTATCTCTTTCCAGTCATCTGAATTCTATTTTTATTTGTCTGTCTGTCTGTCTTCACAACATGAAATACAAACAATATGTATACAAATCTAATAGTTAAAAACAGTAACTAAAATCCAATTATATAAAAAACAGTCAGTCTACTCAATCACATCCATACATAACATTTAATGGTCAGAGAAGAAGGGGGCATGATCTAGCTGCCCCATGCCTGACAACATAGATGAGTCTTAAGTGTCTTGCGGAAGGTGAGGAGGGTGGGGGACAGTACGAATCTTTGGAGGGAGCTGATTCCAGAGGCCTGGAGCCGTCACAGAGAAGGCTCTTCCCCTGGGTCCTACCAGATGACATTGTTGGTCGACAGGACCTGGAGAAGGCCAACTCTGTGGGACCTTATTGGCTGCTGCAATTTGTGCAGCAGAAGGCAGTCCAGTAAGTAATCTGGTCCAATGCCATGTAGGACTTTATAGGTCATCACCAACACTTTGAATTGTGTCCAGAAACCAATCGGCAGCCAATGTAGGCCATGGAGTGTTGAAGAAACATGGGTGTATCTGGGGAGACCCATGATGGCTCGCGCGGACACATTCTGCACAATTTGTAGTTTCCGAACACTCTTCAAAGGTAGCCCCATGTAGAGAGCATTGCAGTAGTCGAACCTTGAGGTGATAAAGGCATGAGTGACTGTGAGCAGGGACTCCCTGTCCAAATAGGGCCTCAACTGGTGCACCAGGGGAACCTGGGTGAATGCCCCCCTCACCACGTGTTCTAACGTCAGCTGTGGATCGAGGAGGACGCCCAAGTTGCAGACCCTCTCTGAGGGGGTCAGTAATCCCCCCAGGCTAATGGATGGACAGATGGAATTGTCCTTGGGAGGCAAAACCCATAGCCACTCCATCTTCTAAGGGTTTAGTTTGAGCCTGTTGGCACCCATCCAGACCCTAACAGCCGCCAGGCACTGGCACATCATACCAATTGGGTGTCATCACATATTGATGGCACCTCACCCCAGGTCCTTGGATGATCTCACCCAACGGTTTCATGTAGATATTAAATAGCAGGGGGGAGAGGACTGATCCCTGAGGAACTCCACAAGGGAGAACCTAGAGGTCGACCTCTGACCCCCAACTAACATCGACTGCGACCAACTGGAAAAGTAGGAGGAAAACCACCATAAGATGGTGCCTCCCACTCCCAACTCCTCCAACTGGTGCAGAAGGATGGTATTGAAAGCTACTGAGAGGTCAAGGAGCAGCAGGATAGAGGATAAACCCCTATCTCAGGCCCACCAGAGATTGTCCATCAGCGTGACCAAAGCAGTTTCCATGCTGTATCTGTGCCTGAATTCTGACTGCTGAGGGCCTAGATAATCTGCTTCTTCCAAGGACCGCTGAAGCTGGAGCGACACCACCTTCTCAGCAACCTTTCCCATAAAGGGATGGTTAGAGACTGGATGGTAGTTATTAAGTACTGCTGGGTCCAGGGAAGGCTTCTTGAGGAGGAGGCGCACAAGTTCCTCATTGTAGGGAGCCAGGAAGGACCCCCCCTCAGAGAAGCATTTACAATCTTCTGGACCCAGCTCCGTGTCACCTCCCTGCTGGCTGAAACCAGCCAGGAGGGACACAGGTCCAGCAAACAGATGGTGGAATTCACAGCTCCAATGGCATTGTCCACTTCATCAGGTGTCACCAGGTCAAGCTCCTCCCAGACAGATGGACAAAGACAGGCCCCTGTCACCTTGACTGACTCATTGTCAGACGACACTGCGTTCCAACTGGAGTCCAGTTCCGTCCGGATCTGAGAAATTTTATCAGTGAAAAATGCATTAAAATCCCCTGCAAGAGCTCCCCCCCGATTTAGAAGGGAGAGGAACACCCTAAATAGGGTGGCCAGGTGGGATTCTGGTGATACAATCAAGGTGGCATGATACGCACATCTTGCTGCCTTGAACACCACTTTATAAACCTTAATAAAAGCTCTTAAAAGTGTTCGATCAGACTTGGATTTACTTTTCCTCCAGTGCTTCTCTAGACATCTCTTCTGGTGTTTCAACACCCAGAGCTCCCCAGGGTCTAGTGCCACAGAGAGATCGCAATGGCACAATCTGGTCAAGAGCCTCTGTCGCAGTCATATTCCAGGCCTCAGTGAGAGACTCTGCCAAACTGTGTATGAGTGAATCTGGTAAAACCCCAAGCGCCCTCTGAAAGCCCTCAAGGTCCATCAGGCGTCTGGGGTGGAGCCACCGAGTCGGTTCCACCTCCCTGAAAATTCTATTTATTAATGGAGCATCATTGGTAATAACCACTGCAGCATTGATTTTGGAGCCCAACAGGGAAAATGGAAGAAAGGAACATTTACTTTAAACCCAGTTGTTGTACTTTCATATTGATGCTTTAACTTTGTTCACTCTGTATTGCATTTTTTTCAAATATAATATGAATAGATGCATGTCTAGTGAGAGAAAAAGGAATGACATAGCTGTGGAATTGTCCAACATCTTGATCTGGACAGAATTTTCTTAAAGTGGCTTCATGGCTTAGATCAGTCAGCACAAGAATAGGGCAGGATCATCTTAGGAATGCAGTATGGACAAACTCTTGGTCAGGTAAGTTGGTTAAAGTATTGTAATCTGGTTCACCTGTAATCATTGGATCCCTTCATTTTGAAATTTAGCTCTCACAACTTATTCAACTCTGTAGAAGTAGGAAATCTAAAAAAATCCTGAATACTTTTATGGGATTTCTGGCTAACATTTTGGATTTTTCTGCTAAATCACTTCAGAACCTTGAAAAACTTAGAATTGTTAAGCTAAATTTCACAGAAAAGTAAGCTGAGGGGGGTTATGAAATCAAAGAACAATTGGTTGCATATAAATTTAATTTATACTACTTTTTGTATGCACAACTAAGAGAAAGATTCAAGGTAGATATTCATTTGAAATTGAATATCAAAAGGCAGAATTTCAAACCGAATTATATACAAACAATGAGCAAGTCATTGCCAACAGTTTTCCTAAAATTTAAAATGGCAGATGAGCAAGTGAAAAAAAATGTATGGTAAAATGGCTAAGAATTTTGAATATAAAATACTGTTGGAATAGTAGGAAAGCATTGATGGAATTGTAGGAAAATTTATATTATGCTATAACTTAAAAGAGAATAATATTTGCATTACTTTTATCTTGTTAACATTTTTTCAATAAAATTATATTTTAAAAAGAAGTAACAGTATGCAGGATCAATACTGCTCTGAGGCTTACCTTTCTTGAGAATTGGTTCATCTATTTCTCCTTTTTCATTCTTCTTTGTAATGTAAACAGCATTGGAACTTAGAAGCTGTTGTGTAGTGCTACTCCAACAGGTATAATTGCCAGCATCTGGAATCCCTTTGGGTTTTATTATCAAATTCCTGCCAGTTCCTACCGATATCAGGCCGTTCTTCCAATAAACTGAGTCAGGCTGACTTTCAGATGTGTTGCAGATGAGAGTCAAACTTTCGGAAAGTGTTAAAGGCTGGACTTCCTCACAGCACCCTGAAAATTATAAAATCATTAAGTTGTAAAACTCTACAATAGCAGGCAATGATCAACCATGGTGAACATGGTGAACAAAAGGCAACAGCTTCAAAAGAATCTAATAAGGTGTATAATTTGGGTAAAATTCTATTTCTAACTCTCACCTGGAAGAAAACCTGGCATGGATACAAATTAATATTTAATATTCTCCACATCGGAGGTACATCTAGTGGGACCAAGAAGAGCCTCCCTTCTTGCAGAAATAAGTTTGGGCCCAATTTGACACTTTCTCACAAAACTCTGTAGGTCTGGTTTTGCTAACAGGTCCAGGGCATCCACAGTGGGATGGAACCTATCTAGTGACTTATTTGTTTGTTTGTTTGTTGTCATCAGGGAATTGGAATTGTCATAAGAGTTAAAGTTTTATTAAGTTTTTTATCCTTGTAAATCACTGAAAGTGAGTTGAGTGGCGATATACATTTTCTTAAATATGTAAATAAATAGTGAATTCTCATGTATATCTGTAATGTGATAACATTTTATATCATCATCATCTTATGGTACAGAGTCACAAACAGCTGAGAGCATAGAAATTGTATATGTGATCATTTGCTATAGTTTAATTTTTATCTTGAAGCTCTGTGAAACAGAACATTCTATTCAACATTTGCAATGTGCCTATAGGTGATGTTTGTAGTTACTCATTGCCAAATCCATTACTGCCATAGACTTACAGATAATTTTCAACTTGTGACCATAATTGGGACCAGAATTTCTGCTGCAAAGCAAGGTGTTTATTAAGTCACACCTGATTTTGCCTTGTTTGGTAAGAAAATCACTATAGTTGAGTGAATCACATAATTGTTAAGCAAAGCCAGATTGGAATAATAGAGTTGGGAGGGACTTTGGAGGTCTTCTAGTCCAACCCCCTGCTTAGGCAGGAAACCCTACACCAATTCAGACAAATGTTTTGACTGAATTTGAAAATTAAGGGAAACTAGGATAGATCTATTTCGGCCTTATTTTGGCCTCATCTGCTAGCCATACCCTCACTGGGACTTGAACCTGCAACCTTTGCCTTGTAAGGCAGAGAATTAACCTCTAGGCTACAGTATCCAATCCCTTCAGCTCTGTGCCAGGAAAGAGTTACACATTTTTGTGTTGAATCACCCTGGTATATTAAGGAACATCACAGCTCCTTTTTTGCCTTTTATACCAGGGTGATTCGAATCCTTGACGTGGGTGATAAAAAGTTGGCCACCTTTAAGCCAGTCACATGATCTTTAAGCCACCCCAGTCATATGATCATCAAGTCACTCCCACCTGGTCACATGGCCGGCCAACCACACCCACAAAGTAAGCCATACCCACAGTGTAGTAGTAAAATGTTTTGCAGCCCTTCACTGTATGTGTGTGCATGTATATATATACACACACATATATACATACAGTCATACATGATGGACAGCTATACAGATGTAATTACTACATAAATAATTTTGTTTTTCAAAAGAGGCATACCGATATAAGCAATATCACCATTTGGAATTATTGGCCTTTGAAATACTTCCTGTGGTGCAAAGGATGCTTGTATCCAGTTTATTTGGCCAGGGATTTTAACGTTTGTCAAATGTTGGAATGTAAAATAAAACTTTGTGAGTGCTCTAGGGCCTGTGTAGCATAACTATACCCAGTATTAGTGTGGTACAGTAGCTATGGTTTTGGTAAGATATGATTCAAGACTGTTCTCAATAGTGGAAGCTTACTAGTGACTTCAAGCCAGTTTCATGCATAATTGTCTGGATTACTATGGAGAAAAATTAGAAGAAGTGTACTATGTGTGTTATTTAAGTTCCTGGCTGAAAAACGGAATCTTATCGAGTAATTAATACATTGCAATTTACTACAAAATTTCATTCAGAAACTCAATGACATACCATTTGTTCTTATTTCTTGTGTTGCTTCTCTGTGAGCAACCAAAGTCAGTATAAACATCAGGATACATACAATGAATGACATCTGTAAGGAACAATAAATAATTAAAAGTACAGATTAAAAAGAGCAACTCTATATATTACTAGATGTATCATTATTTAAGAAGGTTGCATATTTATAAATGAAGGATCCATACGTTTCATGGATTTATTTACATCATGAACTATCTTCCTCTGCTTCTTATGAATTGACATCTTATCTGTGTATTTTCTTGATACTGGTAGTAATCTTTAATAAAATAACCCCATTTACAATCATGACATGAAGCTAGCAGAGTCCTAAGTCCTACTATCATTTTCATGGTGAATACACCATTAAAATGGTATAGGACTTGGAGGACACAACCTTGTAGATGACCCTCACTCTGTAAAGGACTTTGGAGTACTCATATCTAAGTGCCAGAGCCCATTGTAACAACATTGCCAAAAAGACACCAAGAGTTGTTAACCTAATCTTACATAGCTTCTTCTCTGGCAATATTAAACTGCTAGAGCGTACAAAACATTTGCCAAACCAATCCTTGAATACAGCTCACCTGTCTGGAACCCACACTGCATATTGGACATTAATACAATTGAGAGAGTCCAGAAATATTTCATAAGAAGAGTCATCCACTCCTCTGCTCACAACAGAATACCTTATTTCACCAGAATTGAAATTTTGGTCTTAGATATCCTAGATCTACGTCACCTCCGATCTGATCTAAATGTAGTTCATAAAATGTCTTACCTGTCAATGAATACTTCAGTTTCAAATGCAACAACACACATGCACAAAATAGATTTAAACTCAATGTAAACCACTTGAAACTCAACTTCAGAAAATACGACTTCAGCAAGAGAGGGATCAATGCATGGAATGCACTACCTGACTCTGTGGTTTCTCCCTCAAACCCCAAAAACTTTAACCTTAGACTGTCTATAGTTGATATCACCCCATTCCTAAGAGGTTTGTAAGGGGCATGCATAAGTGCACCATTGTGCCTACCATTCCTGTCCTAACATCTTGTTGTCGGAGAGGGGCGGCATACAAATCTAATAAACTATAACTATAACTATAGAGTTGCACCAAACAAGTTAGACTGAAAATAAAGTGGAGCATCAGGATACTCAGATACCATAAACATGTTCTTTCCATCTGATGTTTGAATGGTCAGAGAAATGCAATGGTTTTGATGCTGAAAACAGAAAGGGCTCAGTGCTAAGAAATGAAAATTACTGAGTTTGTGGTAACTCCTATAGCAAAAGAAAGATTATTTGTACCACACTAGGAAGATTTAAGGGAGCAAAAATAATCTGCATTTATTAGTTTATTTTCAGTAAATTTAACACAAAAAATTATTGGACCTGATTTGATTTTTTTTTTTGTTAAAAGGTGCAGATTAGAATAATTGCAATATCTGCTACACAAAATAAATACAAAAACACAAGACATCATAGAAGTGAAATTATTAAATATAATTTAATATTTAACCATTCCATTTTGAACACTTTCAAAAGAAAAAACTTAATCCTTCTGAGGAAATTGTATTATTTTTGTTCACACAGTTTTCCTGAAGTTCAGAAAGAACTGAATCCTTGTAAGATTAAACCCATTGTTCACTACCGTTTCTTGGAAAAAGTCTTCCACATTTTTTCCTGACAACTTAAAGAGTCTTTAATTAAGAATCTTCCCTTCACCAAGCTAATCATAAACAACATTTCTAATAATTTCCTTCTAAGATTCTTAACAATTTAGTTAAGGATGCATTAAATACATTTTCCTCACAAAAAGTATACCATGTATGATCCATCAAGATCTCAGATGTTGAGATTTGCCTCTGATCCCAGACTCATGCATTTGAATTATTCCTATACAAAGATTTTGATTCGTTCCTGTTGAAATTCATTTTGCTTGTTTCTGCCCTGATAATGTCCCCCTAGATGTTTACTATCCTTATTATTACATCATCTACAGATTGGATAATCACACTTTCTAATATTTCATCAAATAATTTACAAACTTATTGAATAGTAAACGGGTATAGAATTCTATAGTTAACCACCTATTATTTCCTATTATTCATTTGTCTTTCTTTCTTTCTTTCTTTCTTTCTTTCTTTCTTTCTTTCTTTCTTTCTGGCTTCCCATCTCACAAGAAAAGATAAATAAATTGATACTTAAATAAATATTCATGTACATTTCATATACACTTCTTCCCAATCAGTACTACTATCCTGGTAGGGATTAATCTGAAAAAGAAATAAATACACTCTTACCTTTTCAGCTACGTTAGCTATTGCCAATAGTAGTGTAACCTCACTGAATTGAGTTCTATCTGCTAAACACTACTTGCTTTATATAGATATATATACTTAAATTCTGAAACCAAAAAAACACTTGGCTTAAACCACAGGGCCACAGAATTACAACATATATAATAAGTTCCCTTTTTTCAAGCAATAAAAAATTTAAATACAAAGGAAACCACTATGCAAAAATTGGGAGTCCCTAATAATTCTCAGAGAGGAAATAAGATTATTAGACTGAAAATTATACTATGCAACAGGAATTTCCTTTGCTGCCTAATTTTCTTCTAGGCCATACAAACATTTGCTCTATGATTTTAGTGTGACCTCACTGGAAATCCAGAATATGTTCTGAATGAAAGAAATGGATGAATCTCAAAGTCCTGTTTTCACATGTACAGTGATACCTCATCTTACGAACCCCTCCTCATATGAACTTTTCGAGATATGAACCAGGGGTTTAAGATCTTTTTGACTCTTTTTCCAAACTATTTTCACCTTACGAACCCGCCACTGCTGCTGGGATGCCCTGCCTCTGGACTTCTGTTGCCAGCCGAAGCGCCCGTTTTCGCACTGGTGGGATTCCCCTGAGGCTCCCCTCCATGGGAAACCCCATCTCCGGATTTTGCGATACTGCAAAGGAATCCCAGCAGGGGGATCCCACCAGCGCAAAAATGGGCGCTTTGGAGTCCGGAGGTGGGGTTTCCCAGCGAGGAAAGCAGCAGCGAAATTGCGGCAGCTTCTCTCGCTGGGAAACCCCACCTCCGAGGAATCCCACCAGTGCAAAAATGGGCACTTCGGCTGGCAAAAGGGGTGAATTTTGGGCTTGCATGCATTAATCGCTTTTCCATTGATTCCTATGGGAAACATTGTTTCGTCTTATAAACTTTTCACCTTATGAACCTTGTCCTGGAACCAATTAAGTTTGTAAGACAAGGTATCACTGTATTAAAAGCAGGAGAAAATGTAACTGAGATGCAGGCAACATGCTCTAAAATGAAAATAAATTGTAAAGTCCTTACTGCCATTACCATGATTTACCACCACAATTGAGCCCAATGTTCTTAAGTGAGAATTTGTTAATAATAATAATAATAATAATAATAATAATAATAATAATTTATTAGATTTGTATGCTGCCCCTCTCCGAAGACTTGGGGTGGTTCACAACAATAATAAAAAACAATATTACAGTGAAACAAATCTAATATTAAAAAAGAAGCATATAAAACCCTATCATATTTAAAAACCAAACAACACATACATACCAAACATAAAATATAAAGAGCCTGGGGGAAAGGTGTCTCAACTCCCCCATGCCTGGTGGTAAATGTGGGTCTTGAGTAGTTTATGAAAGACAAGGAGGGTAGGGGCAGTTCTAATCTCTGGGGGGAGTTGATTCCAGAGGGCTGGGGCCGCCATAGAGAAGGCTCTTCCACTGGGGCCCGCCAAACAACATTGTTTAGTCGACGGGACCTGGAGAAGGCCAACTCTGTGGGACCTTATCAGTCACTGGGATTCGTGCGGTAGCAGGTGGTTCCAGAGGTATTCTGGTCCAATGCCATGTAGGGATTTAAAGGTCATAACCAACACTTTGATTTGTGACCAGAAACTGATCGGCAGCCAATGTAGTGTTGTAGAAATGTGGGCGAATCTGGGAAGCCCCACGATGGCTCTCGCGGTCACGTTCTGCGCGATCTGAAGTTTCCGAACACTTTTCAAAGGTAGCCCCATGTAGAGAGCATTGCAGTAATCGAACCTTGAGGTGATGAGGGCATGAGCAACTGTGAGCAATGACTCCCTGTCCAAATAGGGCTGCAACTGGTACACCAGGAGAACCTGGGCAAACACCTTCCTTGCCACAGCTGAAAGATGATGTTCCAATGTCAGCTGTGGATTGAGGAGGACGCCCAAGTTGCGAACCCTCTCTGAGGGGGTCAGTAGTCCCCCCTCCAGGGTGATGGACGGACAGATGGAGGCAAGACCCACAGCCACTCTGTCTTGTCTGGGTTGAGGTTGAGTTTGTTGTCACCCATCCAGGCCCCAACAGCCTCCAGGCACCGGCACATCACTTCTATTGTTAACTGAGGTTTGCCCCATTTTATAACATTTTTTGACACAGCTGTTAAGTGAATCACTGCAGTTGGTAAGTTAGTAACCTATTTTTAAGTGAATCTGGCTTTCCCATTCTTTCTTGTCAGAAGGTGATCACATCACCCCAATAATCGGTAATGGTCATAAGTGTAAACTAATTGCCAAGCATCTGAATTTTGATCACATGATCATAGAGATGCCGCAAAGGTTGTAACTATGAAAAATGGTCATAAATCACTTTTTTCATGCCACTGTAACTTTGAACAGTCACTAAATGAAATGTTGTAAGTCAATGACTACCTGTATTAGTTAAAATAGGTAGTATTTAGGATAATATTTAGATGGAACTCAATATGTAACTGAAGAAGAGTTGAAGGTCTTGTAGAATATGAAGACTTTGGGACATTGAGTTGCAGGAAAAATGGCAAAAACAAAATTACTGTGGCAACATGGAATGTAAGAAGCATAAACATGGGAAAGCTCAGTATTGTTAAAGGTGAAATGAACCTAGTATAGATTAGCACAGTTGGCCACATCAAAATGAGATGGAGTGGAATTGGACACTTTCAGTCAGAAGATTCACTGTTTACTACTCAGTACATGAAAAACAACGAAGGGACAGTGTTACTTACACAGTGAAGAAGGTCATCAATAGCTGAACAATATCAATTAGCCACCATGGATAATCATTTAATATGATGACATTTATTTATTTATTCATTCATTCATTCATTCATTTATTTATTTATTAGATTTATATGCTGCCCCTCTCTGGGCGGCATATACTTATACTTTTATAAACTTATATAAGTTTATGTTCCAATGACTGATTCAGAAGAAGAGGAAATTGACGAGTTGTATGATCAGGTTTAAATCAAAATTTACAAGAACCTGTAAACCAGATTTGTTGTGCATGGTTGAAGACTGAAAAGCTATTCTTGAAAATATTGAGGATGAAAATGTAGTTGGATCACATGACTTACAAAACAGAAATGAAGCAGGAAAACAACCTATAAATTTCTACTAATCCAGCTATTGTATACCAAATTTTATTGGTAAAGGAAAGCTCAGTTATAACACCCAAAATGTGGGAAGTAACTGACTGTGGAACAGATCATGAATTACAAGTTCAAAAGCTAAAATGGGAGAAAAAAGTCATATAATTACTATGATATGAACTTGAACATATCTCAAGCAGTAGTGGCATCATCTCCAGCTCAAGGAAAGAGAAAAAAATGGATTTTAGAACAAATTGTAGCAATTGAAAACAAGAGAATTGCAGTCAAAATCAAGAAAAACAAAGATCTCAAGAAGTAACTTAAAAAAGTATTTCAGAGAATTACTAGAAGTGTCAAGAAGCAGTATTAAAACAACAACTTTGAAAAGATCTAGGGTAAAAACATGCATGGAAAAACAAGAAAAGTCTTCCAAAAGATCTCTGAACTCAGAAATAGGTTTAATATGAATGAATGAACAGATGAATGAACCAATGAACAGATAGCCCATTTTATGATAGTGAGATGGGTAGCGTATAAATAAATAAATAAACAGTAATTGATTTCAAGAAGATCAAGCAAAGATCTGTTGTCAATCTACAGTAGTCAACAAATCCAAGATTTGTTAGAAGACAGTCCCTATTTATAGGAATCTATAGTATTAGATGATTGTTATATCAGCAATCAAATAATACTAGAAAACAAGCAGAACAATACAAATCATAAAATACAAGCAATGTGGCTATTGTCATAAGTGGGAGGAGATCGGTAATAGGAAGGATGTGAAGAATATAGCAATACCATCTTAATAAATAGTTTAATAGTGCTGTGGGAATTAGTTGTTAAGTAGAGTGATGGCATTTGGGGGAAAAAACTGTCCTTGTGTCCAGTTGTTCTAGTGTGCAGTGCTCTATAGCATTGTTTTGAGGATAGAAGTTGAAACAATTTATATCCAGGATGTGAGGAATCTGTAGATATTTTCATGACCCTCATGCAGTATACAGGTCCTCAATGGAAGGCAGGTTGCTAGCAATTGTTGTTTCTGCAGTTCTAATTCTATATGAGAGTGGAATATACAAGATTCTTAGAAATTGTGTTTGGATCTAAACTATGGAATTTTCATATAAATGAGAGTATAATTTTCATTAAAATGTCCAGATTACAAGGGAAACCATTATGATGTCATAAACTTTTATGGGGAATTTAGAGAATAGAGAAGATACCATTTTATCCTGCTTCCATGTAACACTGACAAAATGAGTCAGAGCCTATTGATTCTCAAAACTAGTTTTCCAGACATGAGATTCTTTTTTTATCTCAGTCTCTAATACTGTTTTTTTTCTATTACCTGTCAATAATAAATATATATTTATGTGTGAAATCAGGTACCCACTTTTTTATGAGCATCATCCCAAAACAAGACCCAAAACAGATTTAGAAACTACCAGATAACAACAACCTTATAAAATCTAGCAATTAAAATATTGAATAAGAACAAGGGACACAATAGCATAGATTTTGCTAAAAAAATGCAGAAGCAAAAAAGCTTCTGCTATAAATGAACATGAAGAGAATTTCATTTTTAGGATTATTTAAGAATGTCCTTAAGCCATATATGTTACTATAAGTCCCTTATACTTGACTTAATAGGCAACTAGCATTGATTGATTGATTGATTGATTGATTGATTGATTGGATTTGTATGCCGCCCCTCTCCGTGGACTCGTATCAATAAAACAATAATCAATTGGATCCAATTAATATAGATAATTAACTAAAACATTATAAAACTAAGTATCGCAATCATTAATTCAATACAACCAAACATATTAAACATTCAATGGCCAGAGGCTGGTGTCTGATGACCCCAAGCCTGATGGCATAAATAAGTTTTTTAATTCTTTCAAAAGGTGAGGAAGGTTGGGGCAGTACAAATCTCTGGGGGGAGCTGATTCCAGAGGGCCGGGGCCCTCACAGAGAAGGCTCTTCCAAACAGATTAATGTGTCATTAGAGTCTATTTTCTTTGGAAACCTAATTCCAAGCTTTCCCTTCCTACATCAGTGTCATATAAAATATATTAAAATAGTCTGACTTCGTCACCTTAGGAAGAAGAACTAGAAAAGGGACATTTTGTCATGGAATTGCTTGCCTTGGCTGAACCTGAAAGCTCAAAGGACATATTAGAGAACCCTTCCTTACTATTATAAACAGGAACCTCCATGTAGAATCATTCTGTCATGATTTTAGTAATACAGTATAGTTTATTAACTGAGTATGTTCATTTTGAGCATCAAAAAATGAAACTATAACTGATAATCAGTACAATTTTAAGTAAGGAGGTTAATTATATATACAACAGTCAAACAATAAGCATTTAATAATGTATTTAAAAGGTCACCTGCAAAATATTTGATGCTAATACCATATATGGTAAACATATAAGAGGATGTTAATCATCTATTGGAGGAATTCACACATTATATTGTTCATTAGAGGGAGATGAAGAAGTCGCTCAGTGAGTGACAGGGAAATTGGAGGAAAAGTAGAGTTAAATATCTTTGCATAGTACCCTATTGCCAGGAAAAGGTCAGAATATTTCAGACTTTCTCATACAACAATGAAGGAAACATACACAAGATGTAGCTTTTGGTAGTCATATATAAAACATAGGCTAAGGAAGAGTATTCTTTGTACAGTATTCATATAACCCAGGAAAGCAGAAAAATCTGGATAGAAGAGAAAAAGACAGAAATAAAATTAATTACCTTTTTTTTCCAATGCTGAACTGCTTTCACAGACCTAGTCTTGAAGGCTGGTGTTAGATGGCTCTCCCAACAGTTGGACAGGAAAAAAGATAGGAAATCCTCTCAGTAGTTGCTTCTTGATTCTATTTTGCCTAGGTCAGTTTGATGTGGTCCCAAGTTTTCTGAGTACACAATTCTCTTGGTAACTCAAATCTGTTCAAAGAATGAACATCAATATATTATTACACTATTACTTTGTCTGATTCTGGATAAAGCTAAAGCTTGTGAACCTTTCCAGGATGTGGAACCCAACTTAGCAAGAACTAGAGGCAGAGAAGTCTATATGTTTAAACTTTCTAAAGGTAATGTGCTATAAGCAGATGTTTTAGCTCCTGTAAGACTCCTTGGGTTTGTAATTTTGTGAAAGATTCTGACCAACGTCTACTTACTGAGTTCATGTCAAGGCTGCTGAGGGAAATCTGGCTTCAGATGTTTCCAAAAGGTTTCTCTATAAGGTGAGCAAATGCCTGGCAGGTGAAGAGAAAAGTTCAGGGCTGACTGTTTCCCTTTGGAATCCTGAAAGATTTCACCTATTAATTGAGAGGAGAGACGCTCTTCCTTTATAGAAGATTTCTGCCCGGAGGCAAAGGTAAATGAGGCAATATTTTCTGAAAAGGAGGCAGGACAAAAAAGGTGTCCAGAAAGAGGTGGAAAACAGAAAGGGTTAAAGTGGGTTGGGCTTCCTGCCTTCCAGAATTTGCCAAAATTCTAATTGCCCAGGTCCTCTAATGATTTGGATCAAGAAAAGATGATGCAATGAAGAGCAATGAGTCACTGAAAAGGAAGCAAAAATAATATCTAATAAAAGAAATGGTTCAAGAGTTCATGGCTGTAGCAACAAGCTGCCATTGTTTTATCAAAGTCTAGCAATAAGCCAAGCAAATGAAAGAAGCAAGGGTCACAGTAGGCAAAATAGTGCACTTATGCAGGCCCCTTACAGACCCCTTAGAAATTGGGAGAGGTTTACTATAGACAATGTAAGGTTAAAGTTTTTGGGATTTGAGGAAGAAACCACAAAATCAGGTAGTGCATTCCAGGCATAGATCACTCTTTTGCTGAAGTCATATTTTCTGCAGTCAAGTTTAGAGCGGTTTACATCTAGTTTGAATCTATTACATGCTCGTATATTACATGCTCATATAGTGGAAGGTGAAATAGTCATTAACAGGAAGGGCATTTTGGTGTATGATTTTATGAACTACAGTTAGATCAGATCAGAGGCGACGTAGTTGTAAATTTTCTAATTGAAGTATTTCAAGTCTGGTGAAATGTTGTTGCGAGTGGAGGAGTGAATGACTCTTCTTGTGAAATATTTCTGGACTTTCAATTGTATTAATATCTGATAGGCAATGGGGGTTCCAGACAGGGTAGCTGTATTCTAGAATTGGTCTAACAACTGTTTTGTATGCTTTGGTTAGCAGTGCAATGTTGCCAGAGAAGAAGCTATGTAAGATTAGATTAACAATTCTTAGTGCTTTTTTGGCAATGTTGCTACAGTGGGCTCTAGCACTTAGGTTATTGGATAAGAGTACTCCAAGGTCTATTGACATAGTGAGAGTTATCTGGCTTAAATAGTTAAAGATAGTTAAAGATCATATTTATGACTGCTTGCAGTGTCTCATATAATTGTATTGTGTTACTTTCTTGCCATTATTTGGGAATGAACACCCATTGGAAAACTGGATTTGTAATTATAACCATTTGATTCACTTCATTCCCATGGTGTCCTACTTAACCTACTATACCTACTGTATAAATGACTGTAATATTGAGTCTGGTTATATGGTAGCTGAATTTGCGACTACAGTGATTTACAACATTTCCAGGCTCAGTTATGGTTGTAAATCATAGATTACCTGTTTCAAATATAGGCAATAAATATAAGACAAGGGTGTCTCCAAGATGATCATTGTACACCACAACTCAAGAAGCAGGACAAGAACAATGCTCAAATTATGAGCATTTTCTGAGGTTTATAGCTGGCAAACCTGTATTAGTCTAGTTAATTACAGAAGTTATAAATTTTATTTGGTTGGCCTATGCATAAATAAGGATGCAATTTGAGAAGGGAAAAGAAGGAATAGGGATGACTTTGAAATAGTTTTATACAAAGGTGACAAATGTGATTGCAATAATTTATAAATTGTTATTAAAATATGAGACAAAAGCATGGGCCAAAGCAAATAATCATGTATTCCTAAGGTGTTCCTTTGAAGTATTGAGATAATTCCCCTCCCCCTCAATAAGTGTCTCCCATAAATCAAGAGATGGGGGGGGCAGTTTGGGAATGCTAGGCACCAAAAAGAAAACAATTTCTCATTAAAAATATATAGGTTGTATATATACAATGTCCTGAGTCTTCGGAGAAGGGCGGCATACAAATCTAATAAATTATTATTATTATTATTATTATTATTATTATTATTATTATTATTAATTATTATATATACAAATGTATATGAGATAAGAAACTTTGGCCTTATATTTCTATATGTCAACTTTATTTAATCAGTTCCACGCACCTAGGAACCACTTTTCCTCATGATCCTTCTCTCCCAATTTGACCTTTAACATACATACCTGACAGAAGAACAGGATTTAGCTTTACATACGTCTTGAAACAATGACTAAACATTCCTATTAAACATTGCTCTATGTAAAATGATAGGATAATGCTTGCCAGAAGAGTTAGATATCCTAGAGCCAGGTTTTGCAACCAGTCTCCCCAGGTAACAATGATCTAAGTCAATTGCATTAAATACTGGGGCTTTGTTCTATAACTTGTTCTATAACTTTGTTCTATAACTTGCTTTGCCAAATCTCTCTTTTACCATGGACTTTACTTTCAAGTAATGGTAAGTTAGATTAAATCAACACACACCCAGACATTCATCAAAGGCCATTCCATTCTGAAAAATTGCTATTCTCAGCTTTTCATGCTCCTCATTCAGGAGAATTATAGTATTTGAGATGCCCCAGACATGTCAGTAGAAGTCAAAATCTCAAGCTACCTCTGATTTACTTTGATTATGTTATGTGGGCAAATTCATTGGAAAAGTCAGTGATGCAGGGAATGATTAGTAGTACAAGAAGAAGGAACCAAAAAAAGAGCACACTGGTTTGATAATATAAAAATGATGCAAAGATTAATATTCAACAACTGAAAGAAGCTGTGCTTAGCAGGGTAGTATAGAGAGCACTTGCCTATAAAGTTGTCAAGAGTTGGGTATGACTGAACAGTTAAAATAACAACAGCAGCATTTGAAGTTTTTTTATTTTTTTATGACAAAACAAGCCAATTTGCTAATATCAAGGTAAGTACAGACAGTAGAGCTAGCGTGCCAATTAGAGAGATAGATAATGAGCCTATAATCATCTTGGATAATAAGTCCATATGGTCATCACAACTACTGTCAAATGGAGAGACTTCAGGGGGGTATCTTGGCTTATGAGTGTAGCTTTGAACAATTGGGATTGTGTAAAAGGAGGCTAAATGACCAATCACACAGGGGCCTCTTAAATCATATGCTGAATAGTATGAACAAGCACACTTTTCACACAACAAATATCATCCCTTTGCTTTGTGCAAATCTAATCTATCTATTATCTATATCTGATCTAAGTATTGCCCACAAGATTATATGCCGCAATGTCCTGCCTGTCAACGACTACTCCAGCTTCAACCAAAACAACACAAGAGCACATAACAGATTCAAGCTCAATATTAACCGCTCCAAACTTGACTGTAGAAAATACGACTTTAGTAATAGAGTTGTTGAAGCGTGGAATTCATTACTGGACTCTGTAGTATCATACCCTAATCCCCAACATTTTACCCTTAGACTGTCCACGGTTGACCTCTCCAGATTCCTAAGAGGTCAGTAAGGGGCGTGCATAAGTGCACTAGAGTGCCTTCTGACCCTTGTTCTATTGTCTCTCCTATATCCCATATATCTTTCTTCTATTCTCTCATTGATTATTTTATCCTATACTCTCTCTTCTATTCTTTCTCTAATTCTATTTCCTCGAAGGTGTCCTCTATTATCTTCATTGTGTATTATTGTGTATTTGGACAAAATAAATAAATAAAAAATAAAATAAATAAAAATCTGTTGCTAGAGAAACAAATTCTATTATTTTTGTGCAGTTTTCAATTGATGATAAGGGAAAAAATATACACAGTTGTTGCCAGGCAGATTGCCCTTGGTCTCCACCTTCTATGAACTTTGGTTCATAGAAGGTGGAGTTTAGTGGGAGTGGATTCAACAACGAAAAGAGTTTCTCCCAGAGAATTAAGACTGGGTGGCTTATGTACAACTGACAACTGAGAACTAGTATGAAGTACCTCCCAAAACTGCTCAAGCACCACTATAAAACATATTTTGAACTCAGAATCCCAATTTGTTACCTTACTAGCACACACACAAACAGAAAATCTCTAGGAGGAGTTAAGGAAAGAATTAGGGTGAAACAAGAGTTATTGGTTGGCTGCCAGTCCAGTGGCCACTGTGTTCTATACCTTGGCAATTGTAAATAGATTTGCTGGTCAACATAGACAAAAATTTTAGCAGACCCAATGCTTTTCTGGAAAACAGAATGTAATGGAAAGAAATAATATGAATATAGTACAGGTAAAGATTAGGGTTAGGGTTAGTTGTTCCTGATTTTAGAGGGTGGTGCTCATCTTCATTTCAAAACTGAAGAGCCAGCGCTGTCTGAAGATGTCTCCATGATCATGGCCGACACGACTAAATGCTGAAGGCACACAGAACACTGTTACTTTTCCACCAAAGGTGGTTCCTGTTTTTCTACTTGCATTTTTAAATGTGCTTTCGAACTGGCAGAAGCTGAGACAAGTAATGGAAACTCACACCATTATGTGGTGCTAGGGATTTGAACCATAGAACGGCCGACCTTTCTGACGGACAAGCTCAGTATCTTAGCCCCTGGGCTACCGTGTTCCTAATGATTACAGTAAAACAAACCAAATACAATGGTTTCAAGGGCCTAAATATCAAAATTAGATTCTTACAAAAACCATTGCAGCAAAGTCCATTAAGGTTTATCTTCAAAACTTTTCAGGATTTCGTAGTCAAAACTTCAGCTTTCTTCCTTCTGCTTTCTTGTTTCTGGGCTTCTGCAGCTGGCGTGTGCTTTAGGTGAACCCAAGGTCATGCCTTTAAACTTGGCACTGAGAAACTAATAATGCATTAATAATGGAGCTTTCCACCTTTCCTGCTTGCACCTTCTCGTAGGCTGTAATTCAGGTAGCATTCTGGTCTTGACACAAACTGACTTGGGCTTGGGCCAGATGCTGCTCTTGTCGAAAAGATCATGCAGCAGTAAGTGATTAAATCAGAAAAATCTTGTATTGTTGCATGAAAGGACAAAAAAGGTGTAATAAAACGTAGTAACGATGAATTGCAAAAAATAATGAAAGAGTTTTATGAAAAGTTGTATAAAAAAGATCAGGTCATTCTGCAAAATATAGAGGTTAAGGAGAAACTAACCGAAGAAGACAAACAAATATTAAATGGGATAATAACAAAAGATGAAATTATTAGAGTTATTAATGGGTTGAAACCTGCCAAAGCTCCAGGCCCAGATGGACTTATGGGGGAATACTATAAGACATTTGTGATTCAATTATTATCTTTGGAGAAATTATTTAATAACATACTTCAAACCTTCAATATTCCACAGTCATAGAAGACATCCGAGATCATTACTATCCCAAAACCAGATCAAGATTTGTTAGATCCGGGATCCTATCACCCCATCAGTTTAATAAACCAGGATGATAAAATATTTATGAAAATTATAGCAAATAGGATAGAGAGTATTTTACCAAAAATAATTGGTGAAGACCAATATGGATTTGTTAAAGGAAGGAAAATTTATGAACCAATTAGAAATGTTGCCAATGTGTTACACCATGCTACCACCACCAAAAAGAAATTATGTGTCTTAAAGTTAGATGTGTGTAAAGCATTTGATAAAGTTAATCATAATTACCTGTTTCAACTTTGTAAGGAATATGGGAGAAAATTTCTGTCAAATTATAAAATAAATCTATAAGGATAATACGGCCTACATTAGGGTAAATGGAAATAGTAAGTGATTAAATCAGGATGAACACATTCTAGGATGGAAATTAATTCAAAACCTAAAAGCATTGATCATCCATATAAAACTTCTTAGGGAGAAATCTTCAATTGCTTCAAAGGCAAGTTTCTGAGAGCCTGAAGTACCATAGGAAGCACATCTAGTCATTCTCATCCAATTATTTCTACCAGATTTGCCAGGAAATTTTTTAAATGTCCCTGCCATGCTCAGATGGCCAAAGAGGGTGCTTATGGGTGAAAAGAACAGTGATTTATTTGATATTTATCCTGCCTTTATTAATGTTTCTAAATAACTCAAGGCAGTGAGCATACCTAACATGGAAAAGAAGATTATCATACAGACTTGTGATATGGCCAAAAATATTTGGTTGGTCTATGGGACGTTGGTGAAGATAATCCCCTTTCAGATGAAACCAGAACTGTACATATTAGGATGTATGAAAGAACTAAGTGAATAAAATGGTGTCTTGTTGTAGTATAAGATCCCTGCAGCAATATTCTACTGCATACACAGAAATAGAAAAATAAAGACATTTCAAATGTAGAAGACTGGATATTTAAAGTTATGGACTTAGTGGAGATAGCAAACTGACATGCCTAACAAAAGTCTATAGAAACAGGAATTTGTTTCTAGATTATATTAGCTTGATGATAAAGGATTTTATAGATTAAATTGGGGGAGATAACAGAAAATTTAAGTACTTATTACAATGGTATAAAAGAATAAGATTTTGCATTTGTGTTTATTTTATGTGTAGAGTTTTTAATAAAGTATATTTTTTTAAAAAAATATTTATTTATTTATCATGTTTATTTGTTGTATATCGGTGGTTAATTCCTGTATAAGTTTTTGTTTTCTCCAACTTAAAAATATATATACAATATATCATCAATGCCAAACATTATGCTTATAAAATCTCTTATATGAAAGATTAATAAAACATCCTAAATCATATTTTGATTTATCACTAATTACTGTGTCTATAAAAGAAAAAAAAGAACAAACAGCTCTTGGTGCTCTCTGAATCTGACCTTTTTTTGTTAAAGATTCATTTTCCTGGACCTTAACAGCCATCATAGAAATCTCAGAAAGGAGTCACTCCTTGAAGTTGTTCCAAACCATTCATATATTGCAGAACACTCTTTAGTACTATAGCTAAGGGAACAACATTAGCAATGTTGCCACAAAGTTTGCATCCTGTGTCTGTATTTCTGGACCATACAATGTGATTGTTGATAAATGACTGTCTTAGTTTGGAAAATTCATTAGAAAGACTCTCCATGACTCTAAGATTCTTGTATCATTGATTTATAACGATTCATTTAATTACTGTTTAAGTTAAAATGGCACTCAAAAAAGTGACTTATGAGTGTTTTTCATGTGATCATTGCAGCATCCCAAACTTCTGCACCACCATCACCCCCCACGGTGCAGAGGTTTATGGTAAATCAATGGCTTGCCACACTATATGTCCAGTCAACGAAGCAGTGGAAGTGATGTGCCGGTGTCTGGAGGCTGTTGGGGCCTGGATGGGTGTCAACAGACTCAAACTCAACCCTGATAAGATGGGGTGGCTGTGGCTTTTGCCCCCCAAGGACAATTCTATCTGTCCGTCCATCACTCTGGAGGGGAAATTATTGACCCCCTCAGAGAGGGTCCGCAACTTGGGCGTCCTCCTCGACCCACAGCTCACATTAGAGAAACATCTTTCAGCTGTGGCGAGGGGGGCGTTTGCCCAGGTTCGCCTGGTGCACCAGTTGCAGCCCTATTTGGACTGGGAGTCACTGCTCACAGTTACTCATGCCCTCATCACCTCGAGGCTCGACTACTGTAACACTCTCTACATGGGGCTACCTTTGAAGAGTGTTCGTAAACTTCAGATTGTGCAGAATGCAGCTACGAGAGCAATCATCTCTCCCTGCCTATGTAGTTTTCTGTGTATGATATGACTATATGTATGTTTTTTATATATTGAAATTTCTTGTTTTTTAGACTTTTTAAATGTATTATTGTTATTTTAGATTCTAACTATTAGATGTCATTATATATTGTTTTTATCATTGCTGTTAGCCACCCCGAGTCTACGGAGAGGGGCGGCATACAAATCTAATTAATAATAATAATAATAATAATAATAATAATAATAATAATAATAAATGTAGAAGGCCTTCTGTTTATGGGAACTTTGGAGCGTTGATTTCACGAGGGAGCAGGTGCAGCCACAAAGCATTCTTTTGAGAAGTTCAAGGCCATCATATGTCCACCTCCTGAGCGGAACAGGAAGAAGGACTTGCCACACTGGCACAACCTTAGTGGGCAATGTGACAAGTTATGGGAGGGGGGCAAGGCATGTGAGCTTTCAACTAGGTGGAGTGCTCAGATTCGGGTTCCCCAGTGGGGATGCCAGGATGGCTCTGGAAATAAATTGGAACTTTGATGAATGCCTTGACTTGGACTCTGATTTAAATTTGAATTTTACCTGGAACCTTGACACCCCATCTCATTTATGACAGTTGCAGTGTCCTGGGGACACATGACCATCTTTTGTGACCTTCTGACATGTAAAGTCAATGGAGAAGCCAGATTCACTTAACATTCATGTCATTAGCTTAACAACTGCAGTGATTCACTTAACAACTATGTCAAGAAACATCATAAAATGAGGCAAAGCTCACTTCATTGCCAACTTGCTTAGGGCTTAGTTATGGATGAAGACTATCTTTAATTTGCTCTGACAGTTTGAAGAACATAAGAACCAGTGATGGCCTACCAAAAGTTTTACTACCACAGTGTGGGCGTGGCTTATGCATCTTGTTTCAACACCTTTCAGTGCAAATTGAGTGCTTTGGGGTGGAGCTCCATTTTTGCTACCCCACTGCATTTCCCCCCCATCCGTGCAGTAACCCACCCCTGATTACCTACTATATAAAGTGTAGTAGGTACACAGACACACGCACAGCTCTTCTAAAATTATACACATTCAACCTCATTTACTGTGATAGGAAAAACATACCCAGAGCCCAGAAAGGGGGGGGGGGGTCAAAATTTTGCTACCAGTACTGTGTACCTGACCAAAATTTTGTTACCGGTACTGCATACCTGACTGTATCCATAGGAGCCCATCACTGATAAGAACATAAGAAGAGCCATGCTGAATCAGGCCAAAGCCCATCGAGTCCAGCATTCTGTGTCACACAGTGGCCCACCAATTATCCTTGGGGATCTTGAGCAGAAAGAGAAGGCAAGACCCCCCTTTCCCTTGACCCCCAAAAATTGATACTCAAGGGAATCCTGCCTGCCTCAACCAACATAGAGGTGGCACATGGACATCAGTGCAAAAAGAATAACCCATCTTTTTTTCTTCTTCTTCTTCATCTGAACTGTAGCAATTTATCCCTGGATATCATTGAACTTTTCACTTTTCCTTCCATTCATCCCTGGCTTCATTGTCTGCTTTGTTTGATTCACAGTATCTGATTTAAAACTCACGACTGTAAAACTAAATGTGATGAATCTGAACGGGTACAATAGTATGGGGCGTGGCAGTGGATAAGGCTTTGTGTTCTGGGAAGAAGCAGGAAGCATGTAGGATCATAGACATTTTCTCCTAATCTCTATGAGGGTAAGATGACAAATTTATGATGTCTTGACACAAGCCCATGTCATGTTATTATTGGCAGGAACATAAAGGGCGCAGTCTGAATTATGACATTTGGATACGTATTTTATTACTGGCCGCTCCTTGTCCCCCACGTATATCTAGGTATAAGATGTGTTGCAACCAGTAGATTGGCAAGATAAAGTGGTTTGGTTGCACCTCTTATATGCCTTATAAGTCCCTGGAGCATGTACTATTGCGTAACGTGTGGATGGCGTATATGCCTGTTGATGTCCAATTTGTCTGAGTGCCAGGCTTTCAGCCCAGTGGTGGCTTGTAAATTATTATTATTATTATTTATTAGATTTATATGCTGCCCCTCTCCGCAGACTCGGGGCGGCTCACAGCAGTGACAAAAACAATATACACTGACAAATCTAATAATTCAAAATCTAAAATAACACTTGCACATTTAAAAATCTAAAAGCAAAGAACCCCAATATAAAAAACATACATACAGTCATATCATGCACTAAAACTACATAGGGGGAGATGTCTCAGTTCCCCCACGCTTGACGACAGAGGTTTTAAGGAGTTTACGAAAGGCAAGGAGAGTAGGGGCAGTTCTAATCTCTGGTGGGAGCTGATTCCAGAGGGTCGGGGCCACCACAGAGAAGGCTCTTCCCCCGGGTCTCGCCAGACAACATTGTTTAGTCGATGGGACCTGGAGAAGGCCCACTCTGTGGGACCTAACCGGTCGCTGGGATTTGTGCGGCAGAAGGCGGTCTCGCAGATATCCTGGTCCGGTGCCATGAAGGGCTTTATAGGTCATAACCAACACTTTGAATTGTGACTGGAAACTGATCGGCAACCAATGCATACTGCGGAGTGTTGGAGTAACATGGGCATATTTGGAAAAGCCCATGATTGCTCTCGCAGCTGCATTCTGCATGATATGAAGTTTCCGAACATTCTTCAAAGATAGCCCCATGTAGAGAGCGTTACAGTAGTCGAGCCTCGAGGTGATGAGGGCATGAGTGACTGTGAGCAATGACTCCCGGTCCAAATAGGGCCGCAACTGGTGCTCCAGGCGAACCTGGGCAAACGCCCCCCTTGCCACAGCTGAAAAATGTTTCTTTAATGTGAGCTGTGGATCGAGGAGGACGCCCAAGTTGTGAATCCTCTCCAAGGGGGTCAGTGATTGCCTCCCCAGGGTGATGGACAGACAGATGGAATTGTCCTTGGGAGGCAAAACCCACAGCCACTCCATCTTGTCAGGGTTGAGTTTGAGTCTGTTGACACCCATTCAGGCCCCAACAGCCTCCAGACACCGGCACATCACTTCCACTGCTTTGTTGACTGGACGAAATTATTTTGCCACTGGTTTGTGCTCGCACTCATGCACATGCACAGAAGTGTCCCAAATGAGTGGTGGAGCCTGCCGCTATCAGCGCTACAAGGTCTGACAACCAGTCTAAACCAAGAGCAGCCTACCACTATTTCAGCCTCACCCCCTTCTAGCACTTAGTTTGGTAATGAAATATCTGCCAGAAAACAACGTAGCTCAGAGTGCACCAGGGTGAAAAGAAAAGTATCAAAATCCTATTAAGTTTCATCAGTCTTTTATCTATGAATCTACAAAATGAATATGCCATGCATAGTATTTCAGAAACTCTAGTGTACACATTACACTAGAATTAAAAGCTCTTTTTGATTTTTCTATTTCATTATTAGGTAATGAACTGCAGAGTCTTCTTTTTTATTTTTCTTCCATTTTTATAATTAATTTACAGGTATTCCTCATTTAGTATCCAGGGCCGCCGATAGACAGGTATTACGGGGAGCGGCGTCCCGGGCCCCGGCCAAATTGGAAAATGGGGGGGGGGGCGGGCCCGCCAAAAACTCCCCAACTCCGATTGAGACAAACTCTGCCTCTGCAGCCCGCACCTTCTTCCCACCCCCAACGAGGAAAGAAGGCAGGGAGGCCGGCAGACAGGCAGGGAGCCCCGATGGCAGCCGCGGAAGGAGGAAAGACCGTGGGGTTGGCTCAGCCCTCTGGAAGCCAAGCCGCGCTGTTGGGGAAGTGGAATTGGGGAAGCCGGGAGAGGGCTGAGCCCGGCCGGCTTCTCCGCCGGCCTTGTGTCCCTCCGAGGATTGCAAGGGCAAGAGAGCCGCGCCTTTCGGCTTCCGGAAGTGCTGGGCCGGGGGTTCGGGGGGGCCATGAACGCCGCCCGGAGCCAATGGCTCCTTTTGGGCTTACAGTACTCGAATTCCTGCTGCTGGTAAGCGCGCGCGGGTGGCCGGGTGGGAAGGGCGAGGCGCGAGGGGGAGGCAAGTGGAGAAGCGGAGAGAGAGAGAAGTGGACCAAAAGAAAGAAAAGGGAAAGAGAGGGAGGGAAAGAGAAATGGAGAGGAAGGAAGGAGGGAGGGAGGGGAGGGTGGGAGAGAAGGAAGGAAGAGAAAGGAGGGTAGAAAGAGAGGGAGAGAGAGAGGAAGAGGAGAGATAGAAAGGAAGAGAGAGAAAGAAAGAGGGATAGAAAGAGAGAGAGAGTGAGAGATGCTCAGTGAGCCTTTCTTTGAAGTTGCCTTTCTTTCTTTCTTTCTTTCTTTCTCTCTTTCTCTCTTGCTCTCTTGCTCTTTCATTCTTTTTTCTTTCTCTTGCTTTCTTTCTTTCTCTTGCTTTCTCTCCTTCCTTCCCTCCTTCCATTTCTTTCATCCCCCCTCTCTATTTTTATTTCTCTTTCATTCATTCTTTCTTTCTCTCTTTCTTGCTTTCTTTCTTGCTCTTTTTCTTTCTCTCTTTTACCTTCCCTTCCGCTATTTCTTCTTTTCTTTCTCCTTCCTACCTTCTTCCCTCCCTCCCTTCCTTCAGTCCTTCCTCTCTTACTCTCCCCTTTCATAAGTTTCCTTGCTTCCTTCCTCTGTTCCTGTCCCTTCCCCCTTTCTTTCTTTCTTTCCTTCCTTCCCTCCCTCCATTTCTTGCTTTCCTTCTCCTTCCTCCCTTGTTTCCTCCCTCATTCCCTTCTTTCACTCCTTCTTCTCTTACTCTCCCCTTTCACATCTTTCCTTGCTTCCTTTGCACCCTTCCTCTGTTCCTGTTCCTTCCCTCCCTCCTTCCTTCCTTCCCACCCTTCGTCCATTCATTCACCTATTCCTCTCTTGATCGCCCCTTTTACCATTCCTTCCTTCCTTCCTTCCAATGTGGGCCCGGGCCGGCAGAGTAGTTTGCTTTTGCACCCCGTCTCGAGCTCCCTTGGTGCCAACCCGGCCTTCCCCACTTCAGAGAGAAGGGGGAGAAAGAGAGAGAGAGAAAGAGAGAGATAAAAAGAGAAAGATAGAGGGAGGGAGAGAAAGAGATAGAAAGACAAAGAGAGGGAGAGAGAAAGAGAGAGAGAAAGAGAGAAAGGGAGATAAAAGAGAAAAAAGAGAGAAAGAGAGATAAAAAGAGGAAGAGAAAGAGAGAGGGGGAGGGAGAGAAAGAGAAAGAGAATGAAAGAGATAAGGGGAGAGAGGGAGAGAAAGAGGGAGAGAAAGTGAAAGAGAGAGGGAGGGAGAGAAAGAGATAGAAAGAGAAAGAGAGAGGTTGGGAGAGAGAAAAAAGAGAGAAAGAGATATAAAGAGAAAGAGAGAGAAAGGGAGAGAAAAAGAGAAAAAGAGAGAGAAAGGGAGAGAAAAAGAGAAAAAGAAAGAAAAGTAGAGAGAGAAAGAGAGACAAAAAGAGAGGGAGAGAAAGAGAGAGAGAGAGATAGAAAAGCAGGTGGGGGGGGGGGCACACCTATTTTGCCAGCCCTCGGATGGGCCATAGGGATCCGGTGTATGTGGAGGGAGAGGTCCCCAGCTTCTGTTCTGCAGAGGGGAAGCCAAAGCCCCCGCATGGGTTATGCAGAGTGCCAGTGTTTGGGGCAAGGTGGGGGGTGGGGGTCTTCCTTAACCCCCATTTCTTTGGTGGGGCTAAGAGGCCTGCCCAGCAGGGCTGATGTGTTGCGGAAGGTCTTGTCGAGGGAGACCAGTCGAAACCCCCCCCCCCGCTCCCATCCCCAGGGAAGGGGGCTCTGGCATCACTGCCACTGGCTTTGGAAAGAAGCCCCCAGCCTCTTCAGGGGGTGGAGGGAGGGGTCCGTAGCACAGGGCTGGACAATGGCTGAAGACAGTTGACTGCAGCTTTCAGAATTCCTCAGCCAGGAATATGAAGAAGACAGTTTGAAAATTTAAAAGGGAAGGAAGGAAGGAAGGAAGGAAGGAGGGAGGGAAAAGAAAAAGAAGAGAAAAAAGGAAAGAAGGAAAAAGAAGAAAGAAAGAAAGAAAGAAAGAAAGAAAGAAAGAGGAAGGAAGGAAGGAAGGAAAGAAGGAAGGAAGGAAGGAAGGAAGGAAGGAAGGGGAAAAAAACCAAAAGAGAAAAAAGAAAGAAAAAGGGAAGGAAGGAAGGAAGGAAGAAGGGAGGGGGGCCCCAGACACTTAGGCTGTATGGGGCCCCAAAATTCCTGATGGCGGCCCTGTTAGTATCCATAATTGTGTGCTATGGTACCTGGAGTCAACATGACTTGTTGACTGAACAACCACAACAAAAGAAAAGTTTCCCACTGAGACTGTTTGTGAAGCAAAGTAGCTGTGCATACACATGCACACACGTGTGCAAAGAACATAGAAAAGAAGTTGTGTTGTATCCAAGGCGTACAGTTACTTTAATGTGAAGAAGAATGCTAGCACATTTTTGAAATTGATTTTGATTTGATTTCATTTGATTTTATTAGATTTGTATGCTTTTTGATTTTATTAGATTTGTATACTTTTTGATTTTATTAGATTTTTGAAATGTCCCTTTCAATACACGTTTAGAGATTATAATCCAAGATCAAGATACCTAATGTTGAGTGCTTGAATGCCAGGATCAGAAAGTTCCTAGAGAATCTAACGTGGCATTAATAACATCAGAGGACAAGAATTAAAAAATGGAACATGCACCTAACACTATTTCCTCCTTTACGGAATAGCCAAGAATTAACAAGTGAAACAAAACAAGGAAGAAAACTGAAAGGAAAATAGAGTGTTGGGTGATGATTAAAGGGAGTGTGCCCAACGTCAAAACTTTTGGCATGTCTTACTCCAAAAGGAATTTGAGCAGCAAGAGCTGTCTGAAAGTCAACTGGCAGACATGAAAGGAAAGAGAGAATAGAATGAACATGTCAAGGTAGCTTTATTAAAATTTATCCTCTTCCTAGTGCAATAAGGTTATGCAAAATAATAGCACTACTGAAGGCAGCCTAGCCATTATTTTAGTTTAATCCTTTACAATTCTAAAAAGAAAGTGGTATCCATGAAATAAAGCTTCCCAGAAGACTTTCCCTTTTGCAAATAAGTAAGTAAATACATAAGCAGGCAAGCAAGCAAGCAAGCAAGCAAGCAAGCAAGCAAGCAAGCAAGCAAGCAAGCAAGCAAGCAAGCAAGCAAGCAAGCAAGCAAGCAAGCAAGCAAGCAAGCAAGCAAGCACAGCTGAACATACAGGCCCAACTGTTCATGTGCTTCCTACCCTCACCACACAATTGTCTGCTTCCTCTTCCATTCTCCTGCGGTATCCTCCTTTCTCTCACAGTTTCTTTCTCTCCCACAAAGATATGATTTCCAACATAGGTTCTCTTCAACCCACCCACATACTTTCTTTTCTACCATCTCTAACTTTCATTCTCATGCGGACAGGTTTTTCCGTCTTTCCCTGGGACACGTACTCCCCCCCCCTGTCAGAAAAATACTGTCTTCCTGTTTTGTTTCCATACATTAATTCACTCTCACATGTGTATGTCTGCTTGGAGCTATACATTCTTGATGTTCTACCTTGTATCTTGTCTTGCAAGTCCTACTCTGCTTCGGAGATGGATAGGACCCTTCTGTCCTCACAATATCAAGGTGCATATTGAGGTATTGGGAAGCCAAGACAATTATATATCACTTTGTCTCTTGATTTAGATATTAATAGAATTATGAAGTGGTAAGTTATATAAGGGACCACCAGCATCCTTATACAAATGTGCAATAAATATCCAAAGGGGGGAACTCACTGCCTTCACAATTGGGCTGCTTCATTGTTTTACAGATCTTAACAGCTTTTCTTCATTTGAATGAAATCTAAATAGCGCCAAATAATACTTAGTATTTTTGTCTTAATTTCTGAGGAGATAGAAAGTTATTTTTGACACATCTTCCATGTTTAGCTATTCTTTTAACTACCTGAACACTGATTTAATGTCCTCACTGAGTCTTTCTTCCAGACTGATTGTCCTATCATTCATTCATATCATGAACCAGTTGCGGTCCTACCTGGACTGGGAGTCACTGCTCACAGTCACTCACGCCCTCATCACCTCGAGGTTTGACTACTGTAATGCTCTCTACATGGGGCTACCTTTGAAGAGTGTTTGGAAACTTCAGATCATGCAGAATGCAGCTGCGAGAGCAATCATGGGCTTTCCCAGGTAGGCCCATGTCACACCAACACTCTGCAGTCTGCAGTGGTTGCCGATCAGTTTCCGGTCACAATTCAAAGTGTTGGTTATGACCTATAAAGCCTTTCATGGCATCGGACCAGAATATCTCCGGGACCGCCTCTTGCCGCATGAATCCCAGCAACCGGTTAAATCCCACAGAGTTGGCCTTCTCCGGGTCCTGTCGACGAAACAATGTTGTCTGGTGGGACCCAGGGGAAGAGCCTTCTCTCTGGTGGCCCTGACCCTCTGGAATCAACTCCCCCCCGGAGATTAGGATTGCCCCCACCCTCCTTGCCTTTCTCAAACTCCTTAAAACCCACCTCTGCCATCAGGCATGGGGGAATTAATTCCCCTGGGCCGTTTCCGTTTTATGTATGGTTTGTCTGAGATGTATGACTGTTTTTTATATTAAGGGTTTTAAATTGTTTTTAATCATTAGATTTGTACTGTTTTGTTGTTGTGAGCCGCTCTGAGTCTTTGGAGAGGGGCGGCATACAAATCTAATTAATAATAATAATAATAATAATAATAATAATAATAATAATAATAATAATAATAATAATAATTCAATTTGTCCTCATAGGACAGTGATGGCGAACCTTTTCCCCCTCAGGTGCCAAATGTACTATCATGTGTGTGTACATGTGTGCCCACAGCCATAATTCTATGCCCCCCAATGCACTCTGCACCCCTTTGCATGTACGTGTGAACTCCCCCCCCCCACATGCTGCTCCGTATGTATGCATGACTCCTCCATTCCATTTCTTGAATTCCAGTGGGCCCAGTAGGCCCATTTTTCATGCTCCCCAGGCACCAGAGGCTTCCCTGGAGCCTGGGAAGGGCAAAAACAGCCTCCCCCTAGGAGGCCTTCTGGAAGCCAAAAATGCCCTCCCAGAACCTCCGCACAAGCCAAAAATCAGCTGGCTGGCCCACTCATGGGTGCTGGAGCTGAACTAAGGCAATGGCTCATGTGCCAGCAGATATGGCTCCATGTGCTACCTGGGGCATCTATGCCTTAGGTTCGCCATCATAGTCATAGGGCGTATGGTCAAAGTCTTTGTATCATGTTTATTGCTGTTCTCTGAGCCTGGTGGAATTTATCAGTATCTTTCTGGAAATATGGTACTGAGAATCATACATAGTACTCTGGCATGGCTGCAGTTCAAGAGGTAAGGACCAATTGTGTCTTTGGTACAGTGCTTCTTCTAAAGCAGCCCTGCTGTCATTTAGTTCTTCCAAGCAGCAGTCTCATGGTATTGACTTATATTTTTCTTTCTTTTATATATATATAAAAGAAAGAAAAATATAAGTCAATAGTATGAGACTGCTGCTCAGAATATACATTGCCAAAGAGGAGGGGGAAAGGAATACTTTAAAAATGTGAAAAAGTATAATAGTAAACAGATACAATTCTATATTCACTTATCTAATGCAAATTTGTGGATCAGCTTATCTGTGGATGGCTTAGCCATAAGTAAATTTGGTATTGTGCCACTTAGTAGAGAGCTTAACTTGTAATTGTTATTCATATAATTGACAACTAATCATGACCCCCTATTGACATCCTTACAAGTATTTAAAAATGTTGTCTAGAGTCCCACCTCCTTCAGCCTGTCTTCACAGGATTTAATAACTCATTTCCTCATAATCCTCACAGTCTTTCTTAGAATTAGTTCCTATTTTTCAGAATCATTCATAAAAAAACCAAAAAGTCAGCGCTAGATGTGGGGCCTGACAAATATAGAATAAAGCTGCAGAATAAATCATTTGTGATTTTGAAACCATACTTCTGTAGCTGCAACTTACAATTTTATCTGGTTTCTTGCCATTGTATTATACTCATCCTTCATACTGAGTTAGTAAACAGTAACAAACCAATATGTCCTAAGCAGGTGTGTATTAATTTTGTATGTCATGAAATTCTTCTGACTACCAATTGCTTACCACAAAATAAAATACAGTAAAAACATCTCCTGTAAGAAAAGAAAAACTTAAAAGCAAATGTAATAAAATTATTATAATACGAACAGGGAAAAAACAGTATCCTCCCACAATACCAGGAGTTCATTTGCTTCTGATTTTCAAAAAGTCCGTGGGATTTTATTTTATTAATATTTGGACTAGGGCTGCTGTGACTATCTCTCTGGATGACTATCTTTTTTTATTTGATGTTCCAAAAAGATGGCCTTGTGGTGTATATAGGCAGAAGAACACATTGCACCGGAGGCGGAATAAGAACATGGACACCAAGAGCTGGATTTAAAAATGGGTCACTTTATTAAAGTTAAATGAACTTTAAATGATAAACGTCAAATAACCAGGACCTGCAGGTGTCATAAAATATTTTGGGGTGGAAATAATTCATGAATAACCTTCCGGGGCAACTTATGGGCGTAGCTCCTTGCTGAACAAGGTGAAGGTACCATGCCTTCTCCTGGATCCTGGCCACACCCAGGTGTGTGGGAAGGCTCACCGTCCCCTCCCCCTCTGGTTATTGGGATAGGTGAGTCCCAAGGGCAGCCCCTCTCCAATCGCCCAGGCCAGTGCATACACCATGAGCTCCTGGCGAGGGGCTGTCCATCATCTTAAAAGATGCCTAAAGGAGAACACGCAGTTGCTACCACCACCCAATTTCCACCCCTAACCTGCCAACCCCAGTGACCAAAGGGAAGCCAATTATTAAATCATGACTAAATGCGCTACACCCCCTAACCAGGCCAATCCTCACTCCCCAGTGTGGAATAGGTGAAAAAACGGTTGCCACTAAAATGCTGAGACCGCAAAAAATTCCTATTCGGCCCCCGTGGGGGACCCCTTCAAGCCACACTGCAAGATAGGGAGGGCGGGCGGGTGTACTCTTCTTCAGGAGCCGGTGGCAAAGGAAGAATGCCTGTGGCACAGCCCTATTTATAGGGCTCGCCCAGGACGCCCCCAGCAACAACGGGCCGAGCAAGTGCGTGCAGCCCAGCAACAGCAATCTCGCAGTCCCCTGCGAGATCGCGAACGCCTATCAGGCGTTTACTGCCCCATGTTCCTCCTGGCCCCGGGGCAATTCCTGCCGGCCGCTAAAGCGGCCAACCTGCATTTCTTTGTAATATTACCTCTGGGATGACATTAGCCCTCAGACTCAAGCAGCTTCTACCCAGTTGGAATTTTAAAGGGCCTTGAAGACATGGCTCTTAGCCCAGGTATTTGGCAAGCATAACTTTAGCTCCCAATGTGAGTTGTTTTTCTTTGTTCTCATTTGGTTTAGTCATTTTGCCATTCTTATCTTATCGTACCTTACCTTACCTTACCTTACCTTACCTTACTTTACCTCACCTCACCTCACCTCATCTCATCTTATCTTATATTTTAAAGAATGTGTAATCTACCCAAAATCATTGGGATGGTTTGGCATATAGATAATAATAATAATAATAATAATAATAATAATAATAATAATAATAATAATAATAGCAGCAGCAGCAGCAGCAGCAACAACAACAACAACAATTTGTGCCAGAACTATCACCTACCAGTGGCAAAGAACTGGTGGGATCATAAGCCTGGAAAAGTGGTCGAAAATAAGTAAGCAAAACTACTGTGGGACTTCAGACTGACTGAATTTTGAAACATAATACACAGACATCATGATTGTGGAGAAAAAGAAAGTATGGATCATTGACATTGCAATACCAGGAGACAACAGACTTGAGGGGAAGCAGCTAGACAAATTTGCAAAGTATGAAGTTCTGAAAATAGAGCTGCAAGGACTCTGGCATAAGCCAGTGAAAGGGGTCCCAGTGGTCCTTGGCACACTGGGCACAGTGCCAAAGGATCTCAGCGGACATTTGAAAACCATTGGAATTGACAAAATTTCCATCTGTCAATTGCAAAAGGCTGCTTTACTGGGATCGGATCATATATGTAATTCGCCGCTACATCACACAGCTTGAGAAGTTTCTGACTGGTGATGAAATACAAAATCCAGAATAGTGACCTTGTTTGCTGTGTTGTATTGCCAATACATCTACATCATCATCATCATCATCATCATTAAATATAATAATATTATTAAATATTATTAAATAATATTATTTTGCAATTAATTAAATAATAATGATAATGATAATAGTAATAATAATAATAATAATAATAATAATAATAATAATAATAATATGGTGGTTTGTATACTATATGATTTTAGGATATTAAATACTTATTTTAACCCAAAATCCAGATGCAGGAAGTAGTAACCAGTTCAGAGTCCGTTGATTGGAACAGCCTAGAATCCTGTAAATAAACAAGCTGGGGGGAAAAGCCAACAACAAGAACAAAAACATAATGAAAACCAATTGATGATAGTAAAATATCCCATTCCAAATGCAATCACAATTCAACCTTTGCTTGTCTCCAGAAGTCTATTATCAAGGATACCTAGCTAAGCTACATGTCTAACCATTGTAACCTTAACATGTATGAATTTCAAACTCTAAAATTTTGAAACTAAGCCAGGTTTTTTCCATCCTATACAAACTGCATTCACAAAGCTGCCTAATGGGAAAAGGACAGGTTGGGGGGAAGCAAGGTATTTTTTGAAGAGTTGTGGTGGTGCTAGTTAAACTGGTGTAGCTAGTTAAAATGCAGTTAAAATGGTTAAAATGCAGTTTTTCAGGTTGACTCTGTCCAGTCTGGAGTTTGACCCTCACTTACTTAAGGTTGATTGAGTCTGCCATCCTTCTATGGTCAGTAAAATGAAGACCCAGATTATTGAGGGCAACATGTGGACTCTGTAAACTGCTTAGAGAAAATATAATGTAAAGCATTATGGAACAGTATATAAATCTAAGTCCTATTACTATTGATATTTTTCTGCACATCAGTGCCCTCAAAAATCTTCCAAATAAGTAAAGATACTTTGCTTCTTCTATAAAAGTCTAAATTGGTAAATGATAATGATATAATTTCTCTAACCACTAGAAGATAAATTATTTCTCTTCCTCTTCAACTGCTTCTGAATTTTCCCTCAGAAAGATTCCTCAGATGACTGCCAAATTTACTAGTCAGGATGTGCCCAAATTGCAGCAGTCTGAGTCAATTTCTCCGGATGTAATCCTAATAGTATAAATAGGAGAAAATAACTCTATAAATAAACATATGATCACAAATAAAATTTTTGACTTGTTTCAACACTCTTTAACTGCATCCTCAAAGGGTAAAATAGGAGTCAGAGGTTTCTTTAAAAAAGAAAAAAAAAGAAAAAGTCTCTCTGAATTGCACAGAAACAAGTAGAGAGGGATCACACACCTTCACCCAGAAATAAGTTCTGCATTCTCCCTGTTTATTTGAAGCAAACCAAATTATGCTCCTTAATTATGGAAAACTACTTTCTTTGAAAGGAACTATCTTTTCCCTAATCTAAGCCAAGTGTTACTTGTCAAATGTCTTAAGTGGACTGGTAAAATGGCTGCAAGGATATAAAACAGCAGCAAAATTTTGATAAAGTTTAAAAGACTTTTTTCTCAATATTCTTTAGAAATTTATCCAAATTGTGTTGTCACAGATTTGGCAAACTGACTCACCATGATAATGCCACAGAGAAAGTAAGGAAAGGTTACAGAAAAAAGGATTGTGAATATTGTAATAAACCATGAAAACGGCTCCTTCCTGGAGATATTACTAAGAAGTCATTTTAGGTTTACTTATAGGTAGCTTCTAAAAGATAAGTAGATTACAAATTTAAGTAAGTTAGGTGATATAAAATATCCTTCGGCAAAATCATATGCAGAGCCGTTGCAAACTTTGATGAATATTACTATAAGTATTTTTTTCAATAAATAACTTCAACTTAAAATAGCCCAATATGTATGTACAGTGGTACCTCGAGATACGAGTTTAATTCGTTCCGGACCTGGGCTCTTAAGTCGAGCAGCTCTTATCTCGAACGACTTTTCCCCATAGGAATTAATGTAAATAATTTTAATTGGTTCCAGCCCTAAAAAAACTCACAAAGTTAGTCTAAATTATGCAGAAAGACATGTTTTTAATGAAGAAATGTACATGTACATATAAATGAATAATGAAGTTTCTTTCACTTAACTTGTAAACTTTCTTAAACTTTTAAATTTACATATGTTCAACTTCTCTGCCACCCAATCCTGTAGGACAGAGGTCCCCAACCCTTTTTGCACCAGGGACCGGCTTTAAGCGATCAAGAGAGGAATGGGTGAATGAATGGATGGAGGGTGGGAAGGAAGGAAGGAAAGAGGGAAGGGACAGGAACAGAGGAAGGAAGCAAGGAAACTTATGAAAGGGGAGAGTAAGAGAGGAATGAGTGAAGGGAGGGAGGGAGGGAAGAAGGTGGGAAGGAGAAAGAAAAGAAGAAATAGAGGAAGGGAAGGTAAAAGAGAGAAAGAAAAAGAGCAAGCAAGCAAGCAAGCAAGCAAAGAAAGAAAGAAAGAAAGAAAGAAAGAAAGAAAGAAAGAAAGGGGGAAGGGACAGGAACAGAGGAAGGAAGCAAGGAAACTTATGAAAGGGGAGGAATGAGTGAAGGGAGGGAGGGAGGGAAGAAGGTGGGAAGGAGAAAGAAAAGAAGAAATAGAGGAATGGAAGGTAAAAGAGAGAAAGAAAAAGAGCAAGAAAGAAAGAAAGAAAGAAAGAAAGAAAGAAAGAAAGAAAGGGGGAAGGGACAGGAACAGAGGAAGGAAGCAAGGAAACTTATGAAAGGGGAGAGTAAGAGAGGAATGAGTGAAGGGAGGGAGGGAAGAAGGTGGGAAGGAGAAAGAAAAGAAGAAATAGAGGAAGGGAAGGTAAAAGAGAGAAAGAAAAAGAGCAAGAAAGAAAGAAAGAAAGGGGGAAGGGACAGGAACAGAGGAAGGAAGCAAGGAAACTTATGAAAGGGGAGAGTAAGAGAGGAATGAGTGAAGGGAGGGAGGGAGGGAAGAAGGTGGGAAGGAGAAAGAAAAGAAGAAATAGAGGAAGGGAAGGTAAAAGAGAGAAAGAAAAAGAGCAAGAAAGAAAGAAAGGGGGAAGGGACAGGAACAGAGGAAGGAAGCAAGGAAACTTATGAAAGGGGAGAGTAAGAGAGGAATGAGTGAAGGGAGGGAGGGAGGGAAGAAGGTGGGAAGGAGAAAGAAAAGAAGAAACAGAGGAAGGGAAGGTAAAAGAGAGAAAGAAAAAGAGCAAGAAAGAAAGCTGCAAGCACCCCCCGAACCCCCCAGGCCGGCTGCAACCTTTTAAAACACGCGCGCTGCTTCGCAGCTGTCTCCTGAAGCCGAACGCGGAAGTTAGCGTTTGGCTTCAGGAGACAGCTCCTTGGCGCTTGTATCTCGAATTTGGGCTTGTAAGTAGAACAAAAATATCTCTCCCCTCCCAGCTCTTATCTCGAGTTGCTCTTAAGTAGAGCAGCTCTTATGTCGGGGTTCCACTGTATATGGATCAAGCCTTTGATTGCATCAACCAACATCAAGATTCAAATAAATTAATAATGACCTAAGTACTTGAAATGTGGAAGGAAGGAAGGAAGGAAGGAAGGAAGGAAGGAAGGAAGGAAGGAAGGAAGACTGAAAAATTATTTAGATTCTAAGTCATAAATGATGGCATGGTGTATAACTAGGGCCTGTAAACTGTAAAGTCTGGTTTTATTCCAAGCCTAGAATAAACTACAAGTCTACAACTCTGGAAATTTCTAAAATGTATTACAGAGACAGTCTATCCTTTATAAATTAAATCAACACCTCTAAATTCCTCAAAACCAACAGAACAGCTCTCACACCTGTGAACTAATAAAAGAGGATTGTGAAATAACCACTCTGCTAAGCAAACAGAGATTCCCTTGAATATTGATAGATGGAGTAAAAAAAAAATCTGGATTGATAGCTTTGAATTTGTTCTCTTTCAAAATAACTATGGAACATGACTAAGTAAGATGGAATTCCCTCATAGGATACAACCCACATGCCAAGCACTGAATTATAATCATGTGACTGCAGGCATGCTGCAACAACTGAAACTTTGAGGATTGGTTGTAAGCCCCTGTTATGACCCAGGATTGGCACACAAGCAACATGTGCTAGGCAAAAGCTTGTCATCCTTTATTCAACCATCATTTCCCCAAATCCCCACAATCCAGCAATTCCTGGCCCATTTCTCTGCCCACAGGGCACACCTACAATCAAAGAGCAAGGCTTGAATCCACATGCCTGAACATGTTTATGTAACTTCCTGGCAGTGGAAGTCCACCAACCTCAAGGCAAAGGATGAAACGACAGTCACCAACATCAAGGATTCTGGAGCAAAGTTCATCTTGGAGCCATGGAAAGTGTTGCCGCGAAATATAACATTTGTTCCCAACAAAAGCCCATCTTCACAGTGTCTCCTTAACTGCTACTCCCCATTTGATCCTCGTGAGGAGGGGTGGGACAGTCTCCACCTGAGTAGTCAGGTTGTCCTACACTGACTCTGCCTCCTCTCCATTCTCCACACTTGGGGATCAGGTGGGGGAAGCATTTACTTGTCTCTGGAGCGTCACCATTCCTCTTCTCTACTGCCTGCCCTTTTCATTGCCTCCCTTCCTCAATCAGTCTGCATCCTCTCTTCCTCCCTGTCTACTCTTCTGAGGCCTGAGGGACCCATGACTTGTCCACATCCATTGTCCACATAGGAAATGTACACACCCCTTCCATTGGCCCCAGCTCCATCTCCTCCTCCTCTTCAGACCCGGGCTCCAATGGAGCTATGAAGTCCCCTTATTCAGGGGACTTTGAATGGTGGCTGAAGGATTATAGTATCCCAAGTAGTGTCTGTAATAGGATTCCTCAGGTTTTATTTTGTCCTCTGATTTATGCCATGCATTAGCTTTATAGTTGTAGGAAGAGATCTAAATAAAGAATCTCTATACAATGTGCCTTCCCTTAAGCTCGCAGAGCAGAGCAGACAGTTTTGCATGACTTCTGCAAACTTTGCCCTGTGGAAATGTTTAGAGGGTAGGGGCAATAATCTATTGTTTACACTACATATACCCTGTGTGCGGCTTTTAGTTATGTTGACCTCCAAGAGACACCATATGACCAATGTCATTCTTTTGAGATTCATCATTTATTTATTTATTTATTTATTTATTTATTTATTTGTTTATTCATTTGTTTGCATTTTTTTTTTAATGCCATCCTTCTCCTTAGACTCAGGGTGGTTTACAACATGTTAGCAATAGCACTTTTTAACAGAGCCAGCATATTGCCCCCACAATCCAGGTCCTCATTTTATCCATCTCAGAAGGATGGAAGGCTGAGTCAACCTTGAGCCGGTGGTGAGATTTGAACTACTGACCTGCAGATTTAGTGGCCTGCAGTACTGCACTCTACCCACTAAGCCACCTCAGCTTGGGTAGGCCGAAGTTATTCTATGGGGTTCAAACCCTCTATCAAGAATTAAAGTAATTTATCTTTGTACTTCTAGAAACTGTAAACTAGGCTAAACCTGTTTAATTTCTCTTATGTGCTCTTTTTTAGCTTTTAACATCTTCAGCAAGCTTTCCATGATGCTGCTTTCTTCTTCCCTTATTGTTCCTTTTTAGGAATTGCCACATATTTTTAACTTTTCCCCATTAGCGTCTCCTGTCATGGAATCCCTTTGTGTTCATTGAAACCCACTTTTTAGGAATCCACAGTCTGATATTCAAATATTGCACTGTGGGGAAGGGGCAAAAATAATCCATATAAACAGATCAAATTAAAGTGATGGTTTTTTATCACTTTAAATGAGCTAAAACTATGCTTAATTTTTCAATATACAATGAATTTGACAATGAAATGTACATTTATTTTCAAAGCTTCCTGAAATTCTTTAACTCTTTCTTTTTTAAAAAAATTGAAATTTAAAAAGACAATACAGAAGCAAAAACAAAAATATAATAAAGGGGAAAAGGAGGGAAAAGACAAACAATACAAAACACAACTGTACAGTACATTACAGACAACTCAAAGAATAGCCACATAACACATCATCTTCTTATTTTACTTTTCTGATAATTTGAAAAGAAGAAAAGGGTATCTATGCCTAACTATGTAGCTTCTAGTAGCTGATAATGACATTATCAGCTAATGTCATTGAATTTGTTATTAACAGTCTTCAATTGTTTCAATAGCTCTTTTCCTTATCTACATAGTCACTAAATAATCACCTGATTATGTTAGGTTTATTCTTAAATAATAATAATAATAATAATAATAATAATAATAATAATAATAATAATTTATTAGATTTGTATGCCGCCCCTCTCCAAAGACTTTCTTCTCTTTCTTCTCTCCAATTTTACTTACATGTCTAGCCTTTTCTAAACCAGAAATAGAGAAGGAAGAGAGATTTTTTTTATTTATTCTGCGCATCTTGGAATATCATCATTATCCCCACCTCTACCACCATCATGGTAACATATAGGTTGTTAAGTTTTGGTACTGAAGAGACTCAGAGACATAAGTAACTAACAGCTCTTTATTGTAAAAGTCATAGAACCAGCAAAGGAACCAGCTGAGAAGCATTCTCTTTAAATAGAGGGTTGCCAGCTGGTTCAACCAATCAGAGTCTTGGTTTTCCTGGTTCACAGAGCAGACTTTGGAGTAAATAGTTTCACACTATTCAAAACTTCAGTACGTAACATAGATAATCTTTACTTATCATTCATTTTCTTGATTATTCAAAGTTGCAACTGTGCTAAAATGGTAGTTATGACCAATACTCACGCTTGCCATTGTTACAGTATCCCTGGCGTCACACAATCAAAATTCAGGTGCTTGGTGACCAGCCCATGTTTCTGACTAATGCACCATCTCGCAGTCATATGCTCACTCTTTGTGACCTGCCCTACCAGCTTCTCAGTAATAAGAATACACAATACAGTGGTATCTCTACCTAAGTATGCCTCTACTTAAGAATTTTTCTAGATAAGAACTGGGTGTTTGAGATTTTTTTGCCTCTTCTTAAGAACCATTTTCTACTTAAGAACCCGAGCCCAGAAAATTTTCCGAGGAAATTTGAGAGCAGCATAAAGGCCCAGCCAGTTTGCTGCCATTCCCCTTTTAAACATGGCCATCTCGGGCTTTTCTGGGCTGCCAGAGTTGCCTTTTGGTGGTGCTTAAGGAGGCTTTGGCAGTCCAGGGTGAACAAATCATTTTCCTTTCTCTGGGTGCTTGGAGAGGGAATAAACCACTTTGCTGTGGTGATTCCCTCGCACTGCCTCCCATACACCCGGTGCAAGGTTGCCTCCTGGAGCGTCTGGGCACGGAAAGGCAAAAGGGGCTGCTTCGCCCCAGCTGGATCAACACGGCTTCAGCCAAACTGAGGACTCACCACAGTGAAGGAGAGGTGTCAGCTACAAAGCAAGCGAGCAAGAGGAGAGGGGAGCCCTTCAGCATGGGGAGGAAGAGGAAGTCTATAGTGTGTATGGAAGACAGCCTCACACTCGGTGTATGGAAGGCGCGTAATCCTCCTCGCTGCCTCAGTGTCCCTCTTTTTTTTTAAGCCTTAAAGTTTTGGATTTTTTTGATTCTCCTCCCCTCACCTTCTTCCCTCAGCAGCAACTGTCCTCCTCCTCTTCTTCTTCCTCCTCCTCCTCCCACCCAAATTCCAAGCTTTTATTTCTTTCCTAATGGGTTTGCATGCATTGGTTGCTTTTACATTGATTCCTATGGGAAAAATTGCTTCTACTTACAAACTTTTATACTTAAGAACCTGGTCGGGGGATTTGCGCATGCGTCCAATTAGCTAGACGCATCTACAGAAGCTCCCGCATGTGAATTAGGAAAAGGGAAAGTTAACCCCTGACAACCCTCTCTAGCTTGGTGAAAAGTGGTTGGGAGGAAGTGGATTGAACGGTGCTGTTGAAAACTCTACAAAAAAGAGTCAAAAGAAGGATTAAGTCACAGTTTTTAACGGGAGTAGGGGGAAAAAGTGAGAACAAAGAAAAGATGGCATCTACTACGGAGCTGGAGGGAAAAATGGATTCATTGTTAACGGCATTTGCCAATATGGGACAGTTGCTCCAAGATATGAAAAAGGAGATAACGGCCGTTGGGGCTGGTGTTGCAGATTTAAAAGAGCAGTCGAAAATACAAGATCAAAGAATTGTGAAATTGGAGGAGGGAAAGAGTCATCAGGAATTACGTATAATTAACTTGGAGGACAGACAAAGAAGAGCTAATCTCTGGCTGAGGGGATTTAAAAAAGATTTTGCGGAGGGTAAACATCTTATCCAAGCAATTTACCAATGGTTCAGTGAAAACAACATTAAATGTGATCTAAGTGAATTTGAAAGAGCGCACTGGGCATTTGGATCTCGGAATCAAGGAGATCAAAAAGATGTTATTGTAAGATTTAATTCGGAAAGGAAAGCAGCAGAAATCTTCAGAGAACTAAAGCAGATTTCAAACTTACGTTACAAAGCCATTCCAATACGCATTTTAAAAGACTTGTCTGCAGAAACACTCAAGATGAGAAACCAGATGAGAGACGTCACCTCCCAATTATATGAAAATGGAATCTGTTTCACATGGCGTTATCTTGCGACAGTAATCGTTTTTAAAGACTCCAAAGTTTTCCAGGCGAGATCTCTGGAGGAGGGGAAGAAACTGCTTCAACAGCTGGGGATTGATTCAAAGGTAACTTCCCAGGCATCAACATCAAAGGGCAAGCCAGAAGTTGGAGACGGGGACGGGAGACACGGAAGAGGAGAGGAGGATTTGTTTATGCACCAACCAATTCGTGCAGCAGAACAAAGTGAAGAGGAAAAAATTGCAGCTCTGCAAAAGGAACTTGAATTACTTCAGGAGAAGGAAAAAAGAGAAGAACCGAGAATCACGCGCCAGAAGAAGAAATAATGAACTGAACTGAGCTGATCTGCCAATATGGTATTATTGTTCTCAACTAACTAACTTCTTCTTCCTGTATTTTTTGCTAACCAACAAGGGGAAAAGAGGGAAGGAGGGGGGATCTTTCTTTATTGTAATAAAAGGGGAGAGATGGGGGAGGTTTCTAGTGGAACGCAAATTCAGGAGTGCCTCTTGGATAACGAAAGGTTTTTTCGTTGCCTCCCCTTGGGGGGGTGCAAGGGAAGAGGCACTAGGGTGGGGATTCATGATAATTAACAAGCATTTTTCCAGCAGGCTCTGTTTTGCAGGAGGGGGAAATATATTTAAAATTATGTAAATGGGTGAAACAGTGTTATTATCGTTAAACGTAAATGGTCTTTCATCACAGAAAAACGTTATAGAATCATGAAGCTGGTTAGGGACAGTAAAGCTGATATCTTATTTTTATCAGAAACTCATAAAGGAAGGGATAAATCAGATAAATTAGTTACAAATGGCGAGTGGCAACGGGCTTATGAGTCGAGAGGGACAGCAAAATCCAGAGGAGTCGCCATCTTGACTAATCAAAGACTATTATTCCAATTAATTAATATCAAAAGAGACAAAGACGGCAGAATGTTATTTATCAAAGGGAAAATAAATAATAAGCTAGTAACCTTAGCAGTAATCTATGCCCCCAATGTAAATGCAAAACAATTCATAATGAATGTAAAGCGTAAATTAGATAATTTTGCGGAAGGCACAGTGATTTTAGCAGGCGATTTCAACCTGGAATTAACAGCAGGGAGGGGAGAAAAGAAAAAGTTACATTTAAATAAAATTAATATGATGGACTTACATGAAAATATAGTAAACAGGGATACATTTTATTCAGCAAGACACAATAAATTTAGTTGCATTGATTATATATTAATTAATAAAACAGCCGAGGTACAGCTTAAGAAAGTAGAATTTAAAAGTATTTGGTTATCAGACCATGCCCCACTGTTAGCAGTGATTGAGATAGACGGTGGTAGGCAACAAAGGATTTGGAGATATAACCCTGTGGTTTCAGCTAATGAGAAAAATAGACTCAAATTACAAAAGGAATTGAGTGAATTTTTTAGTATTAATGCAACAGGCGAAATAAAGCAAACAATAGTTTGGGATACACACAAGGCTGTCATGAGGGGTAATTGTATTAGCACTGAAGCTTTTATTAGGAAATCCTGGGAAGTTGAAAGGGAAAACCTATTAAAAGAAATAGATTTAATACAAGAAATTTTAAAAATTACAAGAAATAGAGCTTGGAATACATTATTGTTATCTAAAAAAAAGAAATTACAATTACTTGATGAAGAAAGATGGAATAAAATGAAGATGATTGTAAAACAGAGAATCAGGGGATGGGGGAACAAATCAATGAAACAAATGGTACATTATTTGAAAAAAAGAAAAGAGAAATCCCATATCTCTGCTTTAAAGGATAAGGAAGGTGTAATAAAACGTACTAATGCAGAAATGGAAAAAATAATGAGTGACTTTTATGGGAATTTATACAAAAAAGAACATATTACATTGCAAACCATAGAGGTTAATGAAAAAGTAACGGAAGAAGATAGACAAATTTTAAATGCAAAAATAACAAATGATGAGATATCTAGAGTTATTAAAGGGTTGAAACCTGCTAAAGCCCCAGGTCCAGACAGTTTTACTGCTGAATATTATAAGACTTATATGAATGAATTATTACCGTATTTGGAAAAATTGTTTAACAATGTAATTGAGACCTTTGAAACTCCACAGACGTGGAAAATCTCAGAAATTATAACTATCCCAAAGCCGGATCGTGATCCAATGGACCCAAGTTCTTATCGTCCTATCAGCTTACTCAACCAGGATTACAAAATATTTATGAAAATATTGGCAAACAGGGTAGAGAATATCTTACCAAAGGTAATTGGGGAAGACCAATATGGATTTGTTAAAGGGAGAAAGATTTATGAACCAATTAGAAACGTGGTTAATGTTATACACCATGCTACCAATACCAAAAGAAAACTAAGTATTTTAAAGTTAGATGTGTACAAAGCCTTTGATAAAGTTAACCATGATTATCTGTTTCAATTATGTAAAGATTTAAATATGGGAGATTCATTTTGTAGAATTATAGAAACAATTTATAAGGATAATATAGCCCATATTAGAGTAAATGGTAACAGAACAGAGACGATTAAAATACAGAATGGAACCAAGCAGGGTTGTCCACTATCCCCAATGTTATTCGCACTAGCAATTGAGACTTTAGCAAATAAAATTAGAAATGATAAGGAATGGAGAGGTTATCAAATAGGAAAATTTGAATTGAAATTAAATTTGTTTGTAGATGATGCTATAGTGATGTCCGAAACCCCAATCAAAATGATGAAAAGAATAATGATATTACTCCAGGAATTTAAAGACCAATCGGGACTTATGGTAAATATAGAGAAATCGGAGATAATTTGTTTAAACACAGGCCCAAAAGAGCAAATTGAGATACAAAAAATATCAGGTTTGAAACTAGGATGCAAAAAAATGAAATATTTAGGAATTTGGTTGTTTAAGAATCCGATAAAAATTGTGACAGCCAACTATAATTCAATATGGAAAAAAATTCAGAAGCAGATAAAAAATTGGAGGGGGAAAAGGTTGGGAAGAATTGCCAAGATCAGAGCCCTTAAAATGATGATAATACCAAAAATGATGTATTTATTTCAGGTTTTACCAGGTACGTTCCCTGGGGCAAAACTGAGAGAATGGGATAGTAAATTAAACTTTTGGATTGAAGGAAACAAAAGGCCCAGAATAAGAAAAAAATGGCATACCCAACCATACCCAACCATACCCAACAAGCCATGCCCATAGGACCAGTAGGGGAAAATTTTGAATGTCACCCCTGCTTGTGACAGTGTTATGAGAAAGATTTGTCTGATAATGACTATCCTAAGGAAGGATAGCCCAGCGGCCAATTAGGTCCCACAGAGTTGGCCTTCTCCAGATCCCGTTGACTGGCGGGGCCTAGTGGAAGAGCCTTCTTGGTGGTGACCCCAGTCCTCTGGAACGAACTCCCTCTGGAGATACATACCGCCCCCTCCCTACTGGTCTTTCATAAAGCTTTAAAAACCTACCACTGCCAGCAGGATGGGGGCTATGAGTGATGAGACTGTCTCCTGGCGTTACTTGATATGATTGTATTGGATTGGATGAATGTGTGTGAGTGTATATGGGATCTTTTAAAATGTGTTTTTTTAGTAAATTTTCATATTTTTTATAGTTATTTAGGTTTCTTATATATTGTTATATTTAATGCTGTACACTGCCCTGAGTCGTCTCGAGAAGGGTGGCATAGAAATCTAATAAGTAAACAAACAAACAAACAAACAAACAAACACTAGAAAATTTCAAAGACATTTGAAACTACATGTCTTTGGGCATAACTTGATTATCCATATTTAGCATATTTAATCCAAAACTGATTTTTTTCTATCAATCCCTTTTTTCATACTGAGAATCTTTATAACACCCCAACTGTTATGATGGAACACCTAACAGATTCAGGGCTCAGAAGGGCTAGCATGGCAGTTAAGGGAGGAAACAGGATCATCAAGGAAGATAATGTTGAACCTAGAAGAAGGGGCAAGCTGAGAAAGAGACCCTGGAGTAGTCTGTCTTAATTATCCCAAATCATGCCGGAAAATTAGCTTGGTAGGCTTTTCAGATTCTACTACATTATTCTACTAGCAATAAAAATCTAAGTGTTCTGTCGGGCTCTCTGGTAGAATCCTCCCAAAAATTCACAGGTACAAATTTCAGACACACACACGTTTGAAAATTCAAAACAATGTTCTTTATAATGAAAATTCACTTAAACCAAGCCCTCTTTTGGTATAGCAAAGAGCACTCATCTCCAAACAAACTGGTAATTTGTACAAGTCCCTTATCAGTTCTGTGATACTTAGCTTGCAGCTGTGAGGCAATTCACAGTCCTTCTTCTTTCACAAAGTGACACACACTTTGCTCTGGTTTAGTTTCAAAGCGGGGATAAATCATCACACAAAAGGTCAAAGTCAGTAAAGCAGTCATGAAACACAACGATCAGATAATCCTCCACAATGGCCAAACCCACAGGCTGCTATTTATAGCAGCCTCACTAATTACCACAGCCCCACCCAACCACAGGTGGCCTCATTTTCTTTGATAATAATCTCTCAGTTGTTGTTGCCTATGCATCGCTCTCCGCATGCATGGCTGTATCATTAACTCTTGTTCTGAATCCAAGGAGGAGCTAGATAATTTATCTCCTTCTGAGCTGTCTGCCACACTCTCCTCCTCCCTGTCACTCATGTCTTCTTGGTCAGAGGAGCCTTCATCAGCAGATTCCACCGGGGGCAAAACAGGTCTGCAGCATGTGGATGTCTCTCCCACATCCACAGTCCTTGGGGCAGGAGCAGGGCCAGAGCTAACCACAACACTAAGTAACTCTGAACTTGTCAACTTCACAGGGCTGGATTCCTGCATCTAGAAATGGTGAGGTTTACTATACTGTCCAAGGATGGTGTCTTTTCAATCTATGACTCTCCTAGCCTTAAACATATATTAGCTCCCCAAATAACTTTTCTTTTAAAAAAAATCGTGTTTGTTTCCACCTACCTAGAAGTGCTTTACAAAAGACCTAAAAACAATCTTAAATAAATCTATCAAGTATAAAACCAATAATCCCAAAATATAGTAACAATTTTTAAGAGCTTGTTTTTAAGACCCTTACTTTTTCAGTTTTTTAATGATGATGATATACATGTGGGCAACCATTGTTTCATTTCAAGTCTAGGTTTTGATGTAATTCACTTCTGCTTTTCAACAAACTTTTTGATGTTTTTTCCTAGGAAGCAAAGTTTTATTTTCATTATATGTTTAGAACCTTTGAATTTATTTACATATTATGCATGGCATAAAAAACTCATGAGTTGCAAGTTCCCCTTTCTTTTTTTATGACTCAAGTTGCTATATAATCAAGAGTACAGACAGTGGGGATAGGGTCACAGTGTTGCTGTGACCTGGGTTTTTAATGTATAATTGATACGTCTTCCAGTAGCCTGGTGACTTTCTCAGCTCAGTTCACCCAGTACATGCTAGATCTAACCATTGTTTATAGTACAGTAATAATTCAGATTTAGTGGTTCTCCGAACTATTCAAAATTTCTGCTACTGGTTCTCTGAATTACTCAAAATTTCCACTACCAGTTCTCCAGAACCTGCTGGATTTCATCCCTGCTTTGTACTATACAAAGACACAAAACACACAATGAGCTACAATTTTTCAAAGCAACCCACACCTTATCCTAAGAATGTAGCTCTGAGTAATGAGAAAAATGTGACATAGACCCAGATTTTTGGATCTGATATTCCTCCCAGTTTCCTACTGTCTAAATAAAATAAAACTCCCAAATATAAAATACAAAATTTTGATCCAAAATAAAGCAGTATCTTTAGAAATGCTGGGTGAAGATCTACATCTCTGTGTGCAGACAGGACTGACTCAGTAAATTATATTCAGATTTTCCTGTGCATTCTGTTACTGGTTTTATGTTCCATTTTGAATTACAAATCAGCATATATATTTTAATAGATCTTGGGTGTGGGAATAAGTGATGCCATGCTCAATATCTTATATCACTAGGATAAATGGCTACTTTCATGTCATGTGAGTGGATTTCACAAACCTCTCAAATCTATCTTCTGCCTCCTTTCAATATACCACCTGGTATTTAATTTGGAGAGTCTCACAATTTGGTAGATTGGGAAGGAATTATTTGTTTTTCATTCACACATGGAATATATAAAACTGCCCAACTTATGAAAACTCTAGGCAACACACCTCTTGGGTCTAATCAAATAATATAGAAACCATAGGAGATAGTCATTCCCTTCAGTGATGAGACCATATGCCAAGGAGGGCCTTATAAGGAACAACCAGCGCATTAAACAATCCTGATAACTTACTTACTTACTTACTTACTTACTTACTTACTTACTTACTTACTTACTTACTTTCTTTCTTACTTACTTACTTACTTACTTACTTACTTACTTACTTACTTACTTACTTATTTATTAGATTTGTATGCTGCCCCTCTCCGCAGACTCAGGGCGGCTCACAATAATAAAACAATATACAAAGAGCAAATCTAATATTTAAAAAATATCTAAAAATCCATTATTTAAAAAACATACAACACAAGCATACCATACATAAAACTATATAGGCTTATGCTGCAGGGATATACCCATGATTGTCCATTTCATGGATAAGCTGAGCTTCTCTATTTCCTTTAGAGTCCAATCCTTTGTAGACCACCCTTGAGATTTATTTTATTTATTTATTACTTAGATTTGTATGCCGCCCCTCTCCGAAGACTCGGGGCGGCTCACAACATGTAAAAACAAATCATAAGCAATCAGGCAAATTTAAAATATTTAAATATTTAAAAAACCCCATATGCTAACAGTCACACACACAGACATACCATGCATAAATTAAACGTGCCCAGGGGGAGATGTTTCAGTTCCCCCATGCCTGACGGCAAAGGTGGATTTTAAGGAGTTTACGGAAGGCAGGAAGAGTAGGGGCAGTTCTAATCTCCGGGGGGAGTTGGTTCCAGAGGGCCGGGGCCGCCACAGAGAAGGCTCTTCCCCTGGGGCCCGCCAACCGACATTGTTTAGTTGACAGGACCCGGAGAAGGCCCACTCTGTGGGACCTAATCGGTCGCTGGGATTCGTGTGGCAGGAGGCGGTCTCGGAGATATTCTGGTCCGATGCCATGAAGGGCTTTAAAGGTCATAACCAACACTTTGAATTGTGACCGGAAATTGATCGGCAACCAATGCAGACTGCGGAGTGATGGTGAAACATGGGCATACCTAGGTAGGCCCATGACTGCTCTCGCAGCTGCATTTTGCACGATCTGAAGTTTCCGAACACTTTTCAAAGGTAGCCCCATGTAGAGAGCATTACAGTAGTCGAACCTCAAGGTGATGAGGGCATGAGTGACAGTGAGCAATGAGTCCCGGTCCAGATAGGGCCGCAACTGGTGCACCAGGCGAACCTGGGCAAACGCCCCCCTCGCCACAGCTGAAAGATGTTGTTCTAATGTGAGCTGTGGATCGAGGAGGACGCCCAAGTTGCAGACCCTCTCTGAGGGGGTCAATAATTCCCCCCCCAGGGTGATGGACGGACAGATGGGATTGTCCTTGGGAGGCAGAACCCACAGCCACTCCGTCTTATCCGGGTTGAGCTTGAGTCTGTTGACACCCATCCAGGCCCCAACAGCCTCCAGGCACCGGCACATCACTTCCACCGCTTCGTTGACTGGGCATGGGGTGGAGATGTAAAGCTGGGTATCATCCGCATATTGATGATACCTCACCCTATGTCCTTGGATGATCTCGCCCAGCGGTTTCATGTAGATGTTGAATAGCAGGGGGGAGAGGACCGACCCCTGAGGCACCCCACAAGGGAGAAACCTAGGAGTCGACCTCTGGCCCCCCACTAACACCGACTGCGACCGGCCAGAGAGGTAGGAGGAGAACCACTGAAGGACAGTGCCTCCCACTCCCAACCCCTCCAGCCGGTGCACCACAACAGATACCATGGTCGATGGTATCGAAAGCCGCTGAGAGGTCAAGGAGCACCAGGACAGAGGATAAACCCCTGTCCCGGGCCCGCCAGAGATCATCCATCAACGCGACCAAAGCGGTTTCCGTGCTGTAACCGGCCCTGAAACCCGACTGCTGGGGACCTAGATAATCGGCTTCTTCCAAGGACCGCTGGAGCTGGAGTGCCACCACCTTCTCGACAACCTTCCCCATAAAGGGAAGGTTGGAGACTGGACGATAGTTGTTAAGTACGGCTGGGTCCAGGGAGGGCTTCTTGAGGAGGGGGCGCACAAGTGCTTCTTTATAGAGTGATGGAAAAACTCCCCTCCCCAAGGAAGCGTTGGTAATCTCCTGGGCCCAGCTCCGTGTCACCTCCCTGCTGGCCGAAACCAACCAGGAGGGACACGGATCCAGTAAACAGGTGGCGGAACTCACAGCTCCAATGGCCTTGTCCACTTCATCAGGTGTCACCAGATCAAACTCTTCCCAGACAGGTGGACAAGTACGTGCCCCAGTCACCTTGACTGACTCGTTGTCAGTCGACTCTGTTTTACAATTGGAGTCGAGGTCGGCTCGGATCCGAGCGACTTTATCAGCGAAAAACGTGTTAAAGTCCTCGGCACTACTCTGTAAGGGCTCCCCAACTCCCCCCTGGTTAAGAAGGGAGCGGGTCACCCTAAACAGAGCGGCCGGGCGGGATTCCGCTGATGCAATCAAGGCGACATGGTACGCGCATCTTGCCGCCTTGAGCGCCACTTTGTAAGTCTTAATAAAAGCTCTTACAAGTGTTCGGTCGGATTCAGACCTACTCTTCCTCCATCGCTTCTCTAGACGTCTCTTCTGGCGTTTCAACTCCCGGAGCTCCTCGTTGAACCATGGAGCTCTACGGGGTCTAGCACCTCGGAGAGGTCGCAAAGGCGCAATCCGGTCAAGAGCCTCCGCTGCGGCCTTGTTCCAGGCTTCCGCAAGAGACTCTGCCGAACTGTGGACAAGTGCCTCTGGTATAACCCCAAGCGCCGTCTGAAAGCCCCCAGGGTCCATCAGGCGTCTGGGGTGGAACATCTTAATTGGTTCCGCCTCCCTGCGGGGAAGGATTGGAGCCAGGAAGTCAAGCCGTAGTAGGAAATGGTCTGACCATGACAAAGGCAACGCATCTAAGCCCCTTAGTCTCAGACCATTACTCAGTTGCTCAGAAAGGAATACCATGTCAGGTGCGTGCCCTCCCTGCAAAGAGAAAGCTCAACCCTTTTATACCATGTCAGGTGCGTGCCCTCCCTGCAAAGAGAAAGCTCAACCCTTTTATTATTCAATAAACCATGCTAGTTATAACATTAAAAAAAAATACATGACAGCAATATCATAATGTGCATTCATGAGTTTTGTAAATTTATTGAGTGCAGTTAATAAAAGCCATATAACTTTCATGACATTTAGCTTTATACAATTTTCACCAGACAAGTTCATGGTTTTTTTTAAAAAAATTCTGTGGTCACAATGTAGAAATTTACAAATGCCATCAGAGGAAGTATACGTCTACTTCTACTAGGTTCCTGTTCTGTAATAAAGAGAGTTTCTATCTTTGCTATATCATTTTCCCATTCTACTTATGTAAATTTAACAATCAAAGATTTTTTTAAAAAAACTCCCAGATATATACTACTAGGAATTCTGATAGATAATCTAATGTTTGTTGGTTTTTTTCAGGCATAGAAACCTGGTGCAGATATAAAGAAATTGGCAGTGAGATGGTTTAGAAATTAATTATCCTCATCTTTTCACACATCATTCTGAGAAGAAAGTCCTGTCTTTTTAAAATATGGATGGAGATGCTTGTCATCAGGGGTCAAATGTGATTCTCTCAAATAAGTTACTTCTAAAGTAAAGAACTAACTGCAACCAATTTTCTATAGAGAAAGTACATCAATAAAACAAATGGATTTTAGGGATTGGCTGATCATTTGTGGAAGTATTCATTCCCTTAGGTCAGCAGTCTCAATCTTTCTGGCTCTGTAGACTGGCAGCAGTGGCAGGGATGGGGGCAAAGGTGATGGTTATGCATGTGCATCTGCAGCTTGTGCATATGGAGCTTCATATTTTTATTAATATGTTTATTTATATTGCTTCTTCATTGCTTATTTGACCCCTATGACAATCATTAAGTGTTGTACCACATGATTCTTGACAAATGTATATTTTATTTTATGTACGTTGAGAGCATATGCACCAAGACAAATTCCTTGTGTGTCCAATCACACTTGACCAATAAAATTCTATTCTATTCTATTCTATATGCTTGTGCAGAGTGATGGGCTCCTATGGGAACGGTCAGGAATGCAGTTCCGGTAGCAAAATTTGGAGCTCCTCCCCAGAGCACCCAATTTGCACTGAAAGATGTTGAAACAAAATGCATAAGCCACACCCACAGTGTGGTAGTAAAAATTTTGGTAGCCCATCACTGGTTGTGCATCAATTGTACAGACCAGTTCACCACAGATAGGTACTGGACCACGAACTGGCAGTCGGGGACCCTTGCCCTAGGCAATTATACCCAATCATGGGATTCAGCTGGTTCACACTGGTTTGGGAGAACTGGTTGTTAAATTACCCCCTCCCCTGCTTTCAAAATGGATCCTGGGCACTGCAATGGAGAAACAGGCAATGGAGCAGCCAGCAGGAGGGAAGGAGAAGGCTGTTTTCCCTCTTTCTTCTCCCTGTTTCTTCTCCTTCCTTCATACTGGCTGCTCCATTGTCCATTTCTCCATTGGAACACAGCACAGTGCCCAGGATCCACTTTGATAATAGGGGTGGTGAGTGTAATAATTTGCCTGGCCAAACTAAACCTGCAGTCTCCTCTACATTGGGCCTAGCTTTGATCATGCTGCCAACTGAATTTCTTGCCCCTGTCACTCCTCATCTCTATGGTAACTCCCCCTACTTTTTCCTCAAAAACTTTGCCTCTTAAAGGAACCATCCAGGAAGCTGAAAAGCTGAAGATCAACATGCAGAGAAGCACCCTCAGAAACATTTTGGCAAAGGATAGAAATTTAACAGCCACATCGGCCAGGGTCAGATTGGCTATCACAGGAGGCTCATCCTGCATGTATAGTGGAACTGGAGGACAGGGATGGGCCATGCCTCTCATTCATTCATTCATTCATTCATTCATTTTATTTGACTTTTATGCCGCCCAATCCCAAAGGATTCAGGGTGGCTTACAACAATATAAAAGATACAAATACAATAAAAAGAAGTCAGATATAAACATCTCAAACCTATAAACCCCAGTTAAAAACCCATAACTCAAACAATCCAGGCAATACACATGTATACCATTCAGTGCAATTTGGCAATGGCAGAGGTCAATTTCATGGGCACCAGGCCTGCCAGCAAAGCCAGGTCTTTGTAGCCTTTCAGAAGGCCAGTAGGGTGAGAGCAATATGGACATTGTGAGGAGTTGGTTCCATAGAGCCGGGGTGGTCACAGAGAAAGCCAACCCTGAAATATGGAGGAGGCCAACCCTGTGTGATCTTATTGGCCTCTGGGAGATCTCTCTATGACAGCTAACCCCACTGATTTCACTCCATTTTACTTACTGAAAAAAATACAAGATTGTTAGCTCATTCTTGACAACTTTTAGTCATTTAAATTCTTATCTAGCACTTCAACTCTTACTTATTTAAGTTTTTGCCTAGCTCATTTTCAGTTACAGCATTACAGTAAATATAGGAAAATAAAACATGTATCTTCTGCCTATATCTACATTTTTTCTTTTTGCCCAATCTTGTTAGAGCAGTTAATGTTTCAAACATGATTTAGAAACTGTGCTTTGGAATTGGTGAAAACATGAGCACAGGACATCTTTAAAACAGATATGACCTTTTGAAGGCTTCCACGTGAGCTTAAAAATAGACTTGGCTACTTTAGTGGATGGCATTGAAGACAAAGTGACATTCATGTACCAACTCCTTATTTTTTCAGAACTATGGAGGAAAATGCAGCTACTTTAAACAGCCTCACTGAAGAAAGAAAAATGTGCAATGTATTTAGCAATAAATCTCCCGATCATCTCTAAAACACTAAAATATGTTACATCATTGAACACTGAATTTAAAATGTTTGATTGCCTAATTTAGGGGTTTTTTTCTTTTATAACCATAAATTTCCCATTTAACTGTTACTTGCATCATAGAAAATTATAAAAGAATACATCATAATGAACAGGCATCACAATAGATATTAATCAAAATCATGTGCTAAATTAATTTCTCACTTCTGAGATAATTTTATTACACAAGATCTTACAGCTTTGTAGAGCATTGTTATATACTTTAGAAATAAATAACAATTGGGGAGTTTTCCTTTCCTTATTGCACTGGGAATATTTGCATAGATACTACATATGGGTCAAATGAGAAACTTCCTTTCTGAGCTGAAAAGAGGAGAAGTTGGAGGTTTAATGTGATTAATTTATATACAGATTAGTTCTACATTTAAAGGTAGCATTTTGCGATTGCTGTTATTAAGGATTTTATTTTCTTATCTTCATGATTGTGCAATTGTACGATCTTCATTGGTTCACTGATGAATGTGCTTATGAAAACGAACACTTTGCAATTTATTGTAAATTCCATCATAGATGAAGACATAGAATTATTGAGGCTCTTATCTCCTAATCAGCTAACAAATCCATGATTCCAGTTAATTGAAAGTTAACTTTGTGTCCTTATTTAGTTCATATTGCCATCTTTCTGCGTCTCTTTTGGCATCATAGATCCCATTGGACATCTATGATGCAATTTTTCTGGTCTAAGGAAGCTTTTCCCCCCCAGCTTATCTGTGTTTTAGTTATTACGTTTTTTAAAAAAAAATAGTTATGTAACCTTTATATATGATTATTTATTAGTATAATCACTTCTATACCAATTTTCAAGGAGACAGAGTAGTTTATAAAGAGATATTGCACTGATTCATCTCTTGGTGCGATGACCACATATAAATTTAATAAATACATAAAATAAAATAATTTTTAGAAAGATGAAGCATGGTGCCATTCTTGATGTTGCAACACTAAGATGCAGTTTTACTGATGTATTTATTACTACCAAACAATAAGTGAGTGTTTTATACTAGTTGAAACAGTCATACAAAATGCCAATTTATAGATAGGGGAAAGTTCACATGAATGATTCCCTTCCAAATAAAGAGTAAATGACAGTTTTCAAGAAATGGCATTTACCAAGAAAATCATTAAGATAGTTATAACCTCAAGCTTTTGTCACTTGAATATAATGCTTTAGAACTCCAAGTGAAAGAAGATTCTGATATTGCCTATGGTTAGTTTGTATGCGGCCTTACCTATTTCCTTTAAAATGATTCACTATTATCTCTGGATTATTTCTTATTTATTCATCAAGAATTGATCTCAAACTGACTTATAGGGGAAGTAGAGCTACAAGATTTGTGCATTCCAAAATAAATGAAAAAATAATTCAGTGGTATTGGATGAGGGAGAGTATTAAATATTTTCAACTTTTTATGATCTGTAATTTAAATTTAACCACCCCCCCTACTCAAATTGAAATGTTTTGTTGGCTGCTAGATTAGTTTTCCTAGATTTTGAATTTTCTACTTCCTACTTTCTTTGAAGTTTAATGAAAGAAGCCATCTGGACCTGTCATTAAACTTCAAAAAAGTGCAATTATATACTGATGCAAGTGTGTATTAAGCACAGAGCTATGGAATTTCATATTTATTTATTTATTTATTTATTTATTCATTCATTCATTCATTTATTTATTTATTTATTCATTTATTGGATTTGTATGCTGCCCCTCACAACATATCAAAACAATAAACATATACATATCTTTAAAAATCCAATTAATATAGCTAAAAAACTTTTAAAACTCTAATAACATTTAAAACCATTCATTCTCATTCACACAGCAAGATATACTACACTTTTCAGCCAGGAGGCCAGGGTCTAATGGCCCCAAGCATGGTGGCAAAGATAGGTCTTTAAACGTTTACAGGAGGCAAGGAGGGTAGGGGCAGTGTGAATCTCTGGGGGGAACTGATTCCAGAGGGCTGGGCCCCCCACAGAGAAGGTTCTTCCCCTAGGTCCCACCAAACAACATTGTCTAGTTGATGGGACCTGGAGAAGGCCGACTCTGTGGGACCTGACCTGTCACTGGGACTCATGTGGCAGGAGGTGGTCCCGGAGGTAATCTGGTCCGATACCATGTAGGGTTTTATAGGTCATAACCAACACTTTGAATTGCGCCTGGAAACCAATCTGCAGCCAATGCAGTCCGTGGACTGCTGTAGAAATATGAGTATGCCTTGGAAGGCTCATAACCGCTTGCGCGGCTGCGTTCTTGACAATTTGAGGTTTCTGAACACACTTCAAAGGTAGCCCCATTTAGAGAGCATTTCAGTAGTTGAACCTCAATATGATAAGGCATGAGTGACTGTGAATAGAGACTCCCTGTCCAGATAGGGCTGCAACTGGTGCACCAGGTGAACCTGGGCAAATACCCCCCTCGCCACAACCGAAAGATGATGGTCCAATATCAGCTATGGACCCTCTCTGAGGGTGTCAAAAGTTTCCTCCCCAGGATAATGGACAGACAGATGGAGGTCATAGTTCCCTCTAAGCTGAGCAGTGAGCAATCGCTCACTTAAAAATCATCATCAACTCAGAGTTTTCCAAACCTGCCCAGAAGCCGAGAGGGAAAGAGTGAGAGGGAAGGAGAGAGAGAGGAAGAGAGGAAGAGAGAGAAACAGATAGAAAAAAGAGAGGAAGGAAAAGAGAAAGAAAAAGAATGGGAGTAAGGAAGAGAGAAAGAAAATCAAAATCTAGTTTGAAACTAGCTCAACTATTTAAGTGGCATTTTGATATTGATAGAGTTGCCCTATTATGAGCTCACTGTTATAGACACACAGTACAGTATTTTATTTTGAAATTCTCTGAGGCAAAACAGGGTGGGTTTTTTGTTTATTTGTTTGTTTGTTTGCTTGTTTATTTATTTGTTTATTTGTTTATTTGTTTATTTGTTTATTTGCTTATTTGCTTATTTGTTTGTTTGTTTGTTTGTTTGTCTGTCTGTCTGTCTGTCTGTCTGTCTATCTATCTATCTATCTATCTATCTATCTATCTATCTATCTATTTATTTATTTATTTATTTATTTATTATTTCTGTGCCACCCAGTCCCGAAGAGACTGCCGCTCAGACACTATAATTTTCTGCCCACCCCCCAAAAAAATTAGAGGGAACACTGATGGAGGTGCCCTTGGGAGGCAGAACCCACAGCCACCCTGTCTTGTCGGGTTTGAGTTTGAGCCTGTTATTGCAGCCTGGGATGATAGTACTACGATAAGTAAAGAATAATTTGGAATTGTTTAATGATACTTTTCAATTTAAAATAGAATAGAACAACAGAATTGAAAGCCACCTTGGAGGTCAAATTCACTGCTTAGGCAAGAAACCCTCCACCACTTCAGAAAAGTTGTTATTCAATCTCGTCTTAAAAACTTCCAATGATGGAAACTCCACAATTTCTAGAAGGAAGTTGTTCCACTGATTAATTGTTCTAACTCTCAGGACATTTCTCCTTAGTTCTAGGTAGCTTCTCTCCTTGATTAGTTTCCACTCATTGGTTCTTGTCCTACCCTCAGATGCTTTGGAGAATAGCTTGACTCCCTCTTTTAAAAAAATTGCTGTAATGTCCTTTTTTATAGTTATAATGTACACTGAAGATGGCATTTAATTTTGTTGTACTATCTGAAATTACATTAAACTAAACTAAACTAAACTTTGTAGCAGCCCTCGAGATATTGGAACACTGCTCTCATGTCTCCCCTAGACATACCCAATTCCAGCAACTGTTCTTTATATGTTTTAACCTCCAGTCCCCTAAGATATACACTCTTCATGTCCCAATCTGAGTTTCAGTTGTAACAGAGAAATCCAGAACATTTTAAAGATATTTATGTGGGTGACTTTTGAAAATCCTGAGGCATAACAAATGGTCAATCATTGCTGAAGATTGCCGGCCAAATCAATTGTCTTGTGTTCAAACAAGGTGGATTCTTCTTCTTTTTTTTTAAATGAAATTTTTGTTTGTTGAAAAAGCAGTTTTCATCCCATTCTATTTACCTATGAATAAAACCATAAATCTAACTATTTCCCCTCCATGTTCATTCCCCACCCCGATTTTATCCTATACTTCAGTGACATTGTGGTAATTTTTACACAAAAATCCAAAAAGGCTCTTTTATCCATTTCTTGATTAGAACACAAAGACAAGAAATTATTAGAAACATAGAAACATAGAAGACTGATGGCAGAAAAAGACCTCATGGTCCATCTAGTCTGTCCTTATACTATTTCCTGTGTTTTATTTTAGGATTGCATAACTACTATATAATATTGCATAACTACTATATAATATTCATAAATGTTCTCAGTGTGGTTCAGGAGTGATAATGAGACCAGTTTTCTAAAGAACTTCTGGCTCCTGTTGAAACATCTGAAATTACTGATGACTTCGTTTGGGACAGAACAAAGAAATCCCATTTGATGATTACTATCTCCTCCATAATGAAATTGGTGCGATCCCAAAATCCATCCAAATGTATTCAGTCATAAGACTAAAAGAGAAAGTGCTTAAGGCACTATAATGAATTAATATATCAGCAGCTTGTTCGTTATGTTCAAACTAGACTCCTGCCTCCTTCCCAACTTTCCTCCATCCCAATGGTATAAAGCATTTATTATTTGGAGAGGAGCTGTTGAAGGTTTTGCCAATGATGGTTTTGTTACTTTTTCTTCAGTTTTGTTAACTATAATATGCCAGATTGAAACTAAGAAGCAGTATCCACAACTTTATTTGACTGCCAATATCATACAAATTTCACTGGCTTGGTAGCATCCCTGTTAAAGCAGATCAAACCATGAGTAACACTTCTATTCATAGCTCTTAAAGATAAAAATAATGCAGGAATAATAAGAGCATTCTTTGAACTGTTGTCTCATGGAACAGACATATTTACCACTGTGATTAGATTAATGGCAAATCTTCAAAAAAGTCAACTCCCCCCCCCACACTCAATTTCTTATTATTGTCAATTTGATTCATCAAACTTGATAACTATTTGTTGAAGTTTACATTGAAATAAAATAATTTACATTGTTTTTAATGCAATACTTTTTGCATATATTTTTTCCTGGGTCTCTCTCTGTAGATAGATCAGTTGCAATGGAAATCCTTAAGCAGTCATCCTCAATTTTCTAAAAATCTTAATACCTGATGGAAAAGGGCATGGATGAGCCATTTCATTTAGGTCTAAAATTTTGGATGACCGGCTGAGAGTTTCTTATGTGAAGAAAGCTATAGGTAGCAAATGAGATGCTTTGATTTAATTACACTGCCTATGTCTGTAATATATGGAGCGCCCATGACATTATCTTTTACAAAAAGGGAAAGACAAGGCTTTGGCCATATTGTCATATTGTTTCAAAATTGTGTTAATATGTATGCTAAACTCTTCTATATTATGAAATCATGTAGAACACTGTATAAATATGTTTAAAGGAAACATTAATTGCAGATTCAACAATATGACTATTTATTATTTGCTCTGGATAAAATCAATGAATAACACCAGAGAAGCAAAGAAAGCTACTTAGTTCAGTCTTGTAAGGCAGTTGGCATTTATCACAAGTTGAACTGCCTCTTTATCATGCTAGATTAGGCATATGATCCTTGAAATGTTTTACATTTCTTTTAGTTCCAGATCAAATCCGAATCCAAGCTGATTTATAATAAATGTGTCAATTCATCTCTTATGTTTTCTTGTAAATGAACATCTGGTGCCAGCAGAAAAACTGAATTCCTATGTAGCATCAGTAATGTGATAGATATCGAGATAACAACGCCCTCAGATCATCAGGAGTTACTTATTCTAACATGGCTGTTGTTACATCCGCACACACATGCATTGTTCACAGGAGTGTTCCTGATTTTAATAATCTCTTTGCTAGACATGCCATACCAAGAGTTTGGAATAAATATAAAACAAGATTTTCCATGAAGTTGTCTTTTTGGTGTTGGGACAGAAAATAAGAAAATAAATGGTGGTGAAGCCAGACCGGTGGATGTATGGTAAAATACTATCTTCCAACTCTAGTGACCCTACACTCAAGTCAAGGGAAGAACTCGAAACAGAAGGTTATATTTGTCATTGGTTTACATATCAACTGAAAGAAATATTTAAATTAGATAAAAAGAGTTTTGGGTTTGATTTCATTAAAAATGAATTGGAAATCTTACTGTGTGGTAGTGATAAATGTATTTTTACTAAGATTTATAAAATGTTATTGATATGGAGTTTGGAAAGTGAACATGTAAACCGTTGTATGATTGAGTGGGCAAAGAACTGAAACAAAACTTGTGACTTTTCTCTGATGTCTGAATCTTGGACTGAAACGTGCCTGAGGCAGAAGAAACAAATGAGTGAAATGCCAGAATGTTTACATTCTAAGTAATTATTGAGAGTTACTTATTCTAACATGGCTGGTGTTACATCCCCACACACATGCATTGTTCACAGGAGTGTTCCTGATTGGCCGAAATTGAAGCTATAATAAAATTGGAGATTTAGAGCCACAGGCTGCCGCATCTGACAGCCGGCTATAAAAGAGCTGTCAAACACAAAGAAGCTTGCTTGCAGACATAACAGCTGGCAACAGAAGTTGTAGTTCAAAATTGAGGATTACGGGATCTAGATTATGTCATGACACTCCATCAACCAGTATAGATGCTCATAAAAACAAATGAAACTAGCATATTATAGTGGGGAACATGATTTTGGCTTTAAAAGGAATCAGCCCAGTATGCAAAGAACTTTGAAAGCAAAGCAAAATATGTGGCCAAAATGCAGCCAACTTGGCATGTAGCATATTTCTAAACCAGTGTTTCTCAACCTTTCTAATGCCACAACCCCTCAATATAGTTCCTGATGTTGTGATGACCCCAACCATAAATCTAGCGCCAATTCTCTCAACAGAGCTTTAAGCTGATTGGCAGGAAGGTCAGAGGGACACCCTCATTGTAAACGTCTGATTGGTTGGATTGTAAAAATATGTTCCAAAGTGCCAGAATAGAAGCTCTGGTTCCTAATGCCATGGGAAATTTGTCTTTTCCCATGGTCTTAGGCGATCTCTGTGAAATGGTCGTTTGACCTCCAAAGCCATCCCGATGCCCAGATTGAGAACCACTGCTCTGAACAATGTCCAGTTTATGGGCAATGGATTTGCCAATTTTCTATGTTTAATTTTGAGTAGAATTGCACTATTGTAGACATAACCAGTGTACAATTTTGGGGTCCTTCTGGATTCATGGATCATTCCTAAGGAGGCATCCATGGACAGGGGACTACTGCACAGCTTCATGTTGCGTGCCAGTTGCACTCTTTCCTAGACCAGTGTGCATGATCCCTCTTACTTGGTCAGTGTCCATGATCACTCTTACTTGGTCACTTCCTAAATAAACTGCTGCAATGTGCTGCCTTGAAGAACATCTGGAAGCTGCAACTGGGTCCAGTCCAATGGTACAGTCTATAATGAAATATCATGAATCACATATATTACACTTGTGAAGTTTCCAAAAGATGTCCTAATTAATTCATGAGCTACGAGCCAAAGTTTGTTTGTTTGTTTGTTCGTTCATTCATTCATTCATTCATTCATTCATTCATTCATTCATTAATGTATTAGACTTTTATGCCACCCTTTTCCTCAGACTCAGGGTGGCTCACAACAAGAATAGATACAAAATATATAGAAATCTAAAACTCCAATTAGGAGCGACATTTTGGCAATACTCAAACGCAGTCATAACTGAGCTCACGTAAGTATGTGCCCTCGTGACCCTCTTTCCCCCCTCCCCACTGGACATGTCATAAATCACATTCTCCAGTGAATCACATTAGCAGGTTGTGAAATCCACACAATCCTTCTGACTTAGGCAACCCAGGACACAATCAGTTTGTAGAATGCAGTTTCAGTTAGTACAATCAACCAATCTGTCAGCTTTCCCCCTGCTTGCTTATGGCAACTTGAAAGCTTTGCAAGTTGACAACACTTTTATTACACAAACTGCACTGAATCACAGGAGATTTCCAGGTATAAATCAAGGATTGGTTATCATTGCTAAAGCCCACCAGGGTATGGTGCCACGATATTTAAAGAACCATTTTTCTCTCTCTATCCCTCCCTCCCATCGACCCTCTTTTTCTCTGTGTCTCTGCTCATTCTATTAGATTTGGAAGCAGGGTCATTTTTCAGAATTCATCAATGGAAAAATGTAATCTGGCATTATCCAGGAAAGAATCTTGCCTTTTGGGTCACACTGTTTGCCCTTTGGAAGATCTGATTGTCTGAGATCAGATCAGACTCAACTCAACTCTTCTGGCCTTTAAGAAGTGTTAAAGACCTGGGTACTTGTGGTTGTGATTGTATCAATTTTGTGACTATGTAAATGAATAAATAGGTAGATAGGTAGATGATAGATAGATAGATAGATAGATAGATAGATAGATAGAGATAGATAGATAGATAGATAGATAGATAGATAGATAGATAGATAGATAGATAGATAGATAGATACTCTAGGTAGATGTTACAGATGAATATCTTCTCTAAATGTTTCTAAATTCTTCAAAAAGTCATTCCACTCTGGAAACAAAATATTCTTTTCTTTTTATTTGCCCATTTTAAATACCTCTAGGAAACTACATAGCCTGACCTGGGAATATTCTTTAATGCATGGGAAGATAATTAAGTAATGCATCTGTGAATGCCTAGAGGCAAACAATGTCATGATGAAATAAAAAAAGAAAAATATTTCTAGAGAAATATGCAAAATATTTAAGCATGGTGTGAATCTTTTTTAATTATCACATAATTAAATGATAATTAAATATTTAACAACATTTCTAGGATGTTGTCCAAGTATTTAAAAATGTCCCCATGCAAAGTAACTGATGGTAAATGTCATGAATTCCATGCAAAGCAGATGATGACATACACACTGAGTGACATCAAAATGACAACTGTATTTACTGGCATCCGTGATGTACAGTTGGAATGACTTGTATCAGTCCCGCAAAACAGTTCCTAAGAAGTGGGGGGGGGGGGAAATCAATTAAAAACTTACAATATTGGATCCTACCTGTAAACATTCTCTCCATAAAACATTATGCTATATGAAGAATATGGGTGTAGACCTTCCTTGAGGTAACATAAAACGATTATGGTCCCTGCATAACTATGGCATAAAAATTGTATACTTAGAATAGAAATCATAGAATCATAGATCTGGAAGGGACCTTGGATTTATTTATTTGTTTGTTTGTTTATTTGTTTGTTTATTTGCTTTTTTATGTCACCCAACTCCCTAGGGCAGTGATGGCGAACCTTTTTTTCATCAGGTGTTAAAAGAGTATGGGCACAAGCAATTGGGCATGCCTGAGTGCCCACACCCATAATTCAATGGCTGGAGAGGGCAAAAACAGTTTTCCCCGACCCCCAGAGTCCCTCTGGAGGCTGGAACAGCCTGTTTCCCAACTTCTTGTGGGCCCAGTAGGCTTGTGTTTCGCCCTCCCAAAGCTCCAAAGGCTACCTTGGAACTGAAGATGGGTAAAAACACCCTCTCCCATCCCCTCAGAGGCTTTCTGGAAGCCAAAAATGCCCTCCTAGAGCCTCTGTGTGAGCCAAAAATCAGCTGGACATACATGCATGTTGGAGCTGAGCTAGGGCAACAGCTCGCGTGGCAGCAGATATGGCTCCGCGTGCCACTTGTGGCACCCGTGCCATAGGTTCGCCATCACTGCCCTAGGGAATAACATCCAAATATTAAAAACCTATAAAAACAATTTTAACACAATTAAAAAGCCATGCTTAACGTATATGCCTGGATCTTGATGGTTGTCATGATAAGATCATCAGCCTCAGACATGTTGGAAAACCCAAGTCTTTCTCGCTTTCCAGAAGGCCAGTAGGGTGGGGGTAATAGGGTGGGGGCGAGTACAAGTGCACTAGAGTGACTTCCGCCCCCTGTCCTATTGCTCTCCTATATCTCCTGTACCTTTCTTCTATTCCTATATCTCTTCTTCTATTCTTTCATTGATATGTTTTATTCCTATATCTTAGAAACATATAAACATAGAAGACTGACGGCAGAAAAAGACCTCATGGTCCATCTAGTCTGCCTTTATACTATTTCCTGTGTTTTATCTTAGGATGGATATATGTTTATCCCAGGCATGTTTAAATTCAGTTACTGTGGATTTACCAACCACGTCTGCTGGAAGTTTGTTCCAAGGATCTACTACTCTTTCAGTGAAATAATATTTCCTCACGTTGCTTTTGATCTTTCCCCCAACAAACTTCAGATTGTGTCCCCTTGTTCTTGTGTTCACTTTCCTATTAAAAACACTTCCCTCCTGAACCTTATTTAACCCTTTAACATATTTAAATGTTTCTATCATGTCCCCCCTTTTCCTTCTGTCCTCCAGACTATACAGATTGAGTTCATTAAGTCTTTCCTGTTAGGTTTTATGCTTAAGACCTTCCACCATTCTTGTAGCCCGTCTTTGGACCCGTTCAATTTTGTCAACATCTTTTTGTAGGTGAGGTCTCCAGAACTGAACACAGTTCTTCTCTTCTATTCTTTCTTAGATATATTTTACTATGAGTATATCCTCTATAACCTTCATTATGCATTTTACTATGTGTATACGCACTAAAACCCTCTTTGTGTATTGGACAAAATCAATCAATCAATCAACCAATAAATAAATCCAGATCTCAGGAGGTAGTTCTTATGGCATACTGCACAAATAGTTGCTTAATATTTTCTTAAAAGTCTCCAGTGATAGAGCACCCAAAACTCTGGCAAGCAAGCTGTTCCACTGATTAATCCTTTTTACTGTCAGGAAATTCCTCCTTATTTCCGGGTTGAATCTCCCTCTGGTGAGCTTCCACCCATGAAGTGCTATGGAAAATGAATCAATGCCTCTTCCTTGTGATAGCTGTTGGAAGATTGTTATCGTGTTGCCCCTGAGCCTTCTTATCATTAGGCTAAATATACTTAGTCCCCTTCGTTCATCACATTCAACATATATTTTATGATCTTTGTTGCTCTTCTCTGCTCTCTTTCTACACTGGGGCCTCAACATCATTTTTTTTAAAATCATGGTGACAAGAACCATGGTAATCAAGTGTGATCTCACTAATGCAGAATAAAATGGTATTATCACCTTCCATGATTTTGATACTATGCTGATGCTGTGTTGGCTTTTCTGGCATATTTACTGAATCATATTTAGACAGTTATCTACCAGGATACCTAGATCCCTCTTGTAATTACTACTGTTGAGCCAGGTACCTCCTGTTCTATTTGGGTTTTTCTGCTTAAGAGTAGGACATTAATTTCCTCACCACAGAACCTTATTTTGTTGGATAGGATCCAATGCTCAAGTCTGTCAAGATCCTTCCTTCTGAATCTTGATCTACCATCCAAAAGTTGGGTATGCATATTTTAACATTCTGACGATGTTAGTAGAGGACAAACGAAAGCTTAGTTAATTTTAGTAGTTTTTAAATAAATTTTAAAACCATCCGGAGATCACAATGGCTGTTGCCTCTTCATGTATGTATGTATGTATGTATGTATGTATGTATGTATGTATGTATGTATGTATGTATTTCCTTACTTGCTTACCATATTTTCAGAGCATAAGACACATTCTTTTTCCTCCTAAAAGAGGGTGGAAATGTTGGCGCATTTTATAGGCCAAATACAGCCATTTTGGCTGTCCAGAAGCCCCGTCCCCTGCATCCTATTTTTGGACAGAGGGTCTGGAAAGCCTGCTGAGAGCTCCTAGATGTTGGGGATGGAAAAAATGGCCCCATTTTGTGAAAGGGATTGGTAAAGAGTCTGGGGAGCCTGCAGAGAGCTCCCAGGGACAGAGAGAAGGCAAAAATGGCTCAATTTTTGGGAAAATTAGGCAAAGAATGGCCCATTTTGCAACCCCCAGCAACCCCCAGAGTTCTTTGCAGGCTACCTATACCCTTTCCCCACCCCATTTTTGCAAATAATTGGGCACAAAACAGCCCATTTTCCATAAAAATGGGGCTGTTTTTGCCTTCTAATTGAGCATGACTGGAGGTGGAATTCTGGGAGTTGAAGTCCACTAGTCTTAAAGCTGTCAAATTTGAAGTTTGTAAAAGTGTACATGGTTGTAAAAAGTATACATGTTTGTAAAAAGTATTCTGCTCCACTGGTATTTTATACTACACCATTTGGTTCTGAATACATTTTTCCTTGTTTTCCATCTCTAAAATCTATGTGCGTCTTAAACTCCGGTGCATCTTATACTCCGAAAAATGCAGCATTCATTCATTCATTCATTCATTCATTCATTCATTCATTCATTCATTCATCCATTCATCCATCCATCCCTCCCTCTCTCCCTCCATCCATCCCTCCCTTCCTCCATCCCTCCATCCCTCCATCCCTCCATCCCTCCATCCCTCCATCCCTCCATCCATCCATCCATCCATCCATCCATCCATCCATCCATCCATCCATCCATCCATCCATCCATCTATCTATCTATCTATCTATCTATCTATCTATCTATCTATCTATCTATTGTATTTGTATGCTGCCCAACTTTCCTTCATGTAAATATAATAATAATAATATAATAATTTATTAGATTTGTATGCCGTCCCTCTCCGAAGCTCCATTTAGGACTGTGAATCCATCTGGTGGTAGTACTGTCTAATTCATATTGTTCTATCATACCAAGTAGTGGTCTACTTCATCAAATAACTTTTTGAAGTCCAAGCATACTATATCCACAGCATTTCCCTGGTCTACTAATTTAATCACTTTAACAAGGAAGGCAATAAGAATCTATGTTTGGTTCCAATAATCACCTTGTTCATTTCTAGCTGTAACAAATTCACTGTTTGATTACTTTTCCAGAATTTTCCAGGTATTGATTCATCTTTGGATCCCTTTTTGAATACTGGAATCACATCAGCTCTTTTCCAGTCCTCTCGCATTCACCCATGTTCCAGGTGGCTCCTCAAAATGGTTGAACTTGGCCAGCAACTGGCCTTGGCTGATGACAGGAATGTGATTTCCCTGTAGTCAGAGGGTTTCATGTGGGTCTCACAGAAGTGGCTCTTCTGTAGGCTTGGAAGAGTGAGCTTCAGAGTCCGTCAGATGATGATGTAGACTACAGAGCAGGTTTCTATCTCCATAAGGCAGAGTGTGCTGTCGATTGACACGATGACTGTCAGCTTGCTCATTCTGGGAACACTTGCGTATGGTTAGTGTCAGTGCAGTTTACAATATTCCCGCTGAGAAGCTTTTGACAGTTTGTGACATGCAGTGTCAGGCACATGCACATGATTGGTGGGTGAAATGGTTTGGCACACTTTAGATAAATGACCACACTGCTCACATCATTAGCAAGTGGTATCACAGAAATGGCTCAATGCCCACAGATGCTGCCGTCCACGGCCGGCAGTCAGCTCTGATGTACCACTTGTTGGGTTGCCATTTGTGGTCTGTATGGCAGATATCTTCATTGCTGCTAGCCAAATTCTTGAATTCTGCGGGGGTGGCAGCTTGGCATTAGCCCAGGAAGCGGAAAACTTATGTCGTGATTTTGCAGTCTTAGTTCAGGTGCCCTTGCCTCTTCCAGTATGGCAGCCAGGGTCAGATTAGGTCTCGCCAGGAGCCGGCCCTGGAGATGAATGTCTTGCATGTCACAGATCAATTGGCTGAGCAGAATGTCATTTAGGTCTCTGAATTCACTGTGACCAGCATCTTTGTAGAGAGCTACGATATACTGGTTAATGGTTCCCCCCCTCTTGCTGCAGTCTCTTCCAGAATTCATAGCACCAGAAGACTTTGGATGGAATGGGAGGATAGTGGGTCTTCAAGGTTGCTTGTAGGACCTTCCATGGTACGGTGTGTACCGGGGTTGTGTCTGACAGTGACTCTGTGGTGTCAAACACCTCAGAGGCCACAGTGATTTTTAAAAAGTGCTCTTTTTTTATTATCAGCCAGGTTGAACAGGTCATTTGCTTCCAAGAAGCATTTGAACCTCCTCATATACGATTCCCATTTTTCTTTGGCGGCATTGAAGGGAGCTGGATGGAAGGCAGGCAGACATCCTCAGTGAGTTGTGCCTGGCTAGTTGCTCATGCCTAAATAGATCATCTTTGTTCTCCTACTCCCAAGCCCCCATTGCCACTGTTGAGTAGTGGGAATAACCAGAGGAGTCAAACTTCAAAAATAACTTCTTTACTTGGCAACTTCTCTGTACAACCAGCAACTTGCAGTCTGACAGTTAGCCCTTTTATATGGAGCTGTCTGATGCATCAACCATGTAGGCCAGCGGTCCCCAAACTACGGCCCAGTGGGCCGGATGTGGCCCGCTGAGGCCATTTATCCAGCTCATGTCAGAGTTGGGGCAGGAAGCAGCAAGGAAAGTGCTCCCCATTCCACTGCCAGCCCACCATGTGCCTGGGGGTTTGGGGAGGCTGAGCACTCCGCCATGAACTTCAAAGAGGCTCGGCACCAGCCCATCCACAGGGGGTGGCAGCGGTTCCCTCTCCTTCCCCACTGTGTCTATTGCTGGCGCCTCCTGCCAAGGTGGGGATTGCGCCCAGAGGAGGCGGTGAGTCTCTGTGCCCACTCGCTGAGGCACCTCCACATTCAAAGCCAGAACAACAGCGGTGAGAACGTCCCCCTCGATCTCATCTCACCCGAGGTAAAGGAAGTCCTGCTGAAAGCTGAATGGGGCACAACACACACACATACATGCACACACACACCTCCTCTTCCTCTTTGAGTTGCCGGCTCCCATTTTTTGAATAGGGATTGAATGGGAGTCCTGGGTCGGAGGGTGGAGGCTTGTCGTGCGAGTCCTTTGGGGGGAGAGAAGAGGGAGGGTGAAAGAGGGAAAAGAGAGAGAGAAGTGAAAAGGAAAAGAGAAGGGAAAAAGAGGGAGGGAAAGAGAAGTGGAGAGGAAGGAAGGATGGGTGGGAGGGAGGGAGGGAAGGAAGAAAAGGGGAGAATGAGAGGGAGAGAGAAAGGGAGGGAGGGAGGAAAAGAGATAGCAAGAGAGGGTGAGAAAGAGCAAGAGAGAGAAAGCAAGAGAGAGAGAGAGAGAAAGCAAGAGAGAGAGAGAGAGAGAGAAAAGGAGAGGAAGGAAGGAGGGAGAGAGGGAAGGAAGGAAGGAGAAATGGAGGGAAAAGGAGGGAAAAGGAAGGAAGGAAGAAGAAATGGAAGGAACAAGGAAGGAAGAATGAAATGAATGGAGGGACGGAGGAAGGAAGGACTTTGGGGGGGGGTAAATTTTTTTTAAAAAAATTCTCAACATACATTCAAACAATACAGTGTACCATCTAATTTTCCATGAATAAAATGCGGCATTTTGTTAGTAACTAATATCAATCATCAAAAAAGTTGCAAAAGTTTTTTTTCCTAATGTTGTCATCCAGGTATATACTTTTCTTTTAATTAAATTCCCTCCTTCAAAAAGTACAACACCAATTATATTTCTAACTTATTAACCATTATGCCAAAGTACTTCCATTTTTCTATAAACCAAGAAAACCTTGTATAGCCAATCAGATGTTAACAAAAGAAAATTAAAAACAAAACATAAACATATATGGATTTCAGACTTCTTCCCCTCCCCTCTAAATAGTATGTTCCCATTTTGTTTTTTACTTTAAAATAAGATATGTGCAATGTGCATAGGGATTTGTTCATAGGGTTTTTTTGGAGTCCGGCTCTCCAACAGTCCGAGGGACAGTGAACTGTCCCCCCTGTGTAAAAGGTTTTGGGACCCCTGATGTAGGCTGTTGATACAGAACAGTTATTTTCATGGATGAGACTCAGAGTGACTTGATGTGCCTCCAAATGTTCCATTTTGTTCTCTAGCAGTCTGATTGATTTGAACTTAGTTTATTTGAATCCTCTGTAAGCAGCTGTACAAACCAGGGGTGGGTTCCTCCTGGTTCAGACTGGTTCGCCTGAACAGGTAGCAACCCATTGGTGATGTCATGATGATATCATGGGACTAGATCTGTTGTTACCAGTCTGTGAAGGTTGCCATCTTTTTTTTAAATGATTTTTTTCTTGTTTTTTCTTTTCCTTCTGTGCATGTGTAGAAGCCAAGTTTCTGGCAGTGCATATGCGTCACCCTATTGTTTGGGGAATTTTAAAATATTTTTTGCCACTACACAGGCAAGGCGCTTGAGCTTCTTTTTGCACTTCTAGAATCCTCTAGTGCAGGGGTTCCCAACTGCCGGGCCGCGGACCAGTACCGGGCCACGGGGCATGTTGCACCGGTCTGCGGAGTCAGCAGCTGCTGTGGAGCTGGCGAGTGCCAAGCTGTTTCCTGTCTCTTTCCCCTCCTGTTCACTCGGGACCGCTGTTTGCCTCAGGCCGAGAAAACTTTTGCTTGCTTGCTTGCTTCCTTTCCTGTCTTTCTTCCCTTGTCGAAAGTTGTCTATTTCCTCCTTGTGAAGCCCTCGCTCTGCCTGCAGCTCAGACAAAGGCTTTGGCATTGTGCAGCTCTTTTTTTGCTAGGCTCCCCCACCCTATTCCCTGAGGCCGGGGTGGGAGTGAAGCCAGGGGTGTGCCACCACTAGCTCCGGTAATTTTCTTTTGGAAGGATTCCTTGCTGCAAGAAAATTACTGGATCTGGCAGTGGTGGGCGCTCCAGCAAGCAGCGATCGCAAAGGAAGGTGACTGTGTCCGTGGAGGCAGCTCCCCCTTTCTGGGATTCCTTGCTGCAATCCCAGCTGGAGCGGGCAGTGTGGGGGTGTCCTCTGAAACTGCCAGAAGGAAGGAAGCAAGCAAGCAAAAGTTTTCTCCGTCAGGTGGACCGCTTCAGCCCGAGGCAAATGGCGGTCCCGAGTGAACGGGAGGGGAAAGAGACAGGAAATCACCCCATCCTACCCTTCCTCTCTCTGTCACCTTGGCTCCCCCGCAAAATTAAAAAGGGGGGAGGAAAGAGAGGCAATGGAACAATAAGCGCCGAGGGAAGAGGAGAGAAAGAGAGAGAAAGAAAGATAGAAAGAGAGACAGAAGGAAATAAAGGAAGGGAAGGAAGGAAGGAAAGGAAGGAAGGAAAGAAGAAAAAGAAAGGGATAGAGGCAACAAAGAAAGACAGGACAGGAAAGGAAAGGAAATAAGGAAAAAAGAAAATGAAAAAAGGATAGGAAAGGAAAGAAGAAGGAGGAAAGGAAAGGAAGAGGAAAGGGAAAAGGAAAATAAAGTATGAAAGGAAAGAAGGAAAGTAGAAAGGAAAGGAAAGAAGGGAAGGAAAAAGAAAGGAAAGAAGGAAAGGGGGAGGGGAGGAGAGGAGAGTAAGGAAAGAAGGAAAGGAAAGGCAAGGAAAAAAGGAGGAAGGGAAAGGAATGGAACAGGGGAAAGGAAAGTTAAGGGAAGAGAAAAGAAGGGGAGGGAGGGGAGGAAATAAAAGAAGAAGGAAAGGGATAGCAAAAGGAGGACAGAGGAGGAAATGAAAAGAAAGGAAAGGAGAAAAAAATGGAACATGGGAAAAGAAAGGAAAGAAGAGGAAAGGAAAGAAGGAAAGGAATGGGGGAAGGGAGGGAAAGGGAGAAGGAATGGAAAGAAGGAAAAGAAATAAGAAAAGGGGGAAGGGAAATGGGAGGAGAGAAAATAGAAGTTAAGGAAAGGAGAAAAGAAAAAGAAAGGAAGGGAATATGGGAAAAGAAAGGCAAGAAAAGAAGGAAAGGAAAGGGAGGTGGGGGGGACACGCTAAAGCTACAGTTCTGAAATATGGGATATCAGCAAGCCATCGTCAGTTTGCCCATCTTCATTTTTCTTCACTTAGATTGACCAAGCTTCTTGAGAGAAGGAACACAAAAGAGGTTTCCAGGGTGGGTGCCTCCAACCCAGAGGCCTCGCAGAAGCAGACAGGCCTGAAAGTCAGCTATGCTCCCCCTCACCAGTGGTCCCCAGGATTTAGAATTATGAATTTGGTGGTCCCTGAGATCCAAAAGGTTGGAGACCACTGCTCTAGTGTTATGCAAATTCTCCCAGTGACTTGATACATGTAATAACAAAGCAATACACAACATTGCTTCTGAATTTTAATATCTGTGGAACTCTAATGAATTCTCTTGTATATTTTCTGAACAATAAGAGTTCCAGACAAATTTTGGTGTAAAACTAAATTTAACTTATAAGCCAAATAAAATATGATTATTTCAGATATTAAAACCTCCTACTTATAATACACTCTAATGTGCATTTTACAAAAAGATCATGTGTGATATTCATTTACTTTGTATTTGATTGGTTTATTTCCATTTTTAATAGTTATCCATCTCAAGATATGATACTATGTGATTCACAAATACAATAAACATACCAAAATAATACAGAAATGTAAGAACAATTTAAAAAACTATATGAAACCATAAAATCCCTATTGCAAAACTCATAAATTGTATCAAAAAATAAGGATATGAGGATATGAAAATTAATGTATCAATCTCACAGGAAAACAGAGTGCACAATTTCAAGACTATTCCTAAATAATAAGGAGTAGAGCAAATAGATGAATTAATATGCCTTTTTTAACAATGGGAAAATGAATGGAGAACTTTTGGCTATGCAAATGTTGGCAGACAAGTAGTTGATATATGCATATATACAGGAAGTGTTAACTTTGCTATGTGGAAGTGAGGACTGAGTATGTCAGAGAAACATAAAAGTACTGCAGTGATGTAAGAAATATGTATATTAAAACAAAACCAGAGGAAATTCAAGAATAAGCAGATAACTGAATGAGAGCCATTTTGATATAGTGGTTGAGACATGAGACTACAAACTGGGAAGCATAAGTTCTAGTCCCACCATAGACACAAAACCAACTGGGTGACCTTTAAACAGTCATTCTTTCTAAGACCTCAGAAGCAGGAAATGACAAACCATTTCTTACATCTTTCCAAGAAAACTACAGAGACTAGTCCAGGCAGTCATCAGAAGTCAACTCTGACTTGAAGTTATTCCCTCCCCCTCCACCCTCCCAAAATGAATATCCATTGTATGGAAAAGCATGAGGAAAGTATGTGGATCTATTTTTATCATGTAGAGAGCAGGAGTGGGAATTGAATCATAAAAATATGTAACAGAAGGATGAATGGGTTGGGGGGGGGGAAGGAAAGAATGAGAAAGTTGGGGTTAGATGGAGTTAATAAAATTCTAAAAGACAAAAAAGATAACAGATTAAGAAATAAAATGCAATATATGAAGTCTGGTTTACAAGGACAAAAGTGTATTGAGAAGTGTTTCAAATTGAATTCTTTTAAACTAGTTTAAATATTTTCCTTTCATTTTCTTACTTAAGTCAGAAGTCTCCTGTATTACACTATTTGAAATTTTGCAGTAAATGTGCCCAGGATTGCAATCTTAATTGTTTTTCCAGATTTATTTAATACAACAGTGCAACAGTGAAAAGGATTAAAGCTGTTTAAATGGGCACCATTTTGAACCATTTGTAGCATTGGTATTTTTAATATTTTTTGTTTATATCCCCCTCTGGTGGTTTGTGTAATGCTTATATGCATCATACATTTATATATATAATTTTTAGGTAACCTCTAAACATTGATAGATTTCTTCCCAAGGACATAAAGTAGAATGATAATGATAATGATAATGATAATGATAATGATAATGATAATGATAATGATAATGATAATGATAATGATAATAATAATAATAATAATAATAATCATCATCATCATCATCATCATAATTTATTAGATTTGTATGCCGTCCCACTTCGAAGTCTACTGAACTGCCTTTTCACAATAATCATAATGTTTATGACAGTTTTAAAATGTTTTGTCTAGCAGGGGCATGAAATGAGAGATCCTTGGCGCTCTCAGAGCTTGATCGTTTTCTTGCAGATGTTTCATTACCCTTACTAGGTAACATCATCAGTGCTAGTAAGAAGTAATGCTGGCTGTCAGTTTATATTCTGGTGTCTTGCCTGTCTGTGTGGGTGGAGGTGGTCTTAGAGATTCATTGATTGGGCTGTTTGGCCATTCTTGATTGGGGTATTGCTTACTTTATTATTGATTGGAGTTAATTTGATCCGAGTCCTGATTACTGGTGGAGAGGTGCTGCAGTCTTTTTCTCTGGTTGATTGTCTCTTTTGCCTAGTTTATAGATGTTGTTAATGTCCATGTGACTACTGATGGCTGATTTGGCAGAGTGCTAAGCTTTTAGAAATTCCCTGGCATTTTTAGACTTGGCCTAGTCTAGGATTCATAGTTCCCTCTAAGCTGAGCAGGTGAGCAATCGCTCACTTAAAAATCATCATCAACTCAGAGTTTTCCAAACCTGCCCAGAAGCCGAGAGGGAAATTTTATTATTATTTCTGTGTCGCCCAGTCCCGAAGGGACTGCCGCTCAGACACTATACTTTTCCGCCCACCCCAAAAAAAAATTAGAGAGAACACTGCTAGGATTGTCACATTTTCCCAATTGAAACTATGATTTAATCTGTTTATGTATTGTGAAATTATAGAATTTTTGTCATGTCTTCTGACTGCCAGTTGGTGTTCACTGTCAGTCTTCTACAGTCTTCTGTTTCTCCTATGTAGAGGTAGTTGCAGTTCTTAAATTGTATCTTGTAGTTGATTCCTGTTTTTCTTCTGAGGTTGCGGTGTCTTTTGGTTTGTTTCAAATGTTTTGAAGGGCTTTAGTTGGCTTGTGTGCTACAGGTGATTGTAGCAGTCTGTTGGTGGTTTTTGAGATATTCATGATATATGGCAGTGTACAGTAATTCTTTTTAGGGTATTTGTTAGTTGCACTCAGGGGTAGGCTACTGCCTGGATGGGGAGGAACACAGTGGGGTAGTGAAAATGGAGTTCCACCACAGAGCACCCAATTTGCACTGAAGGATGTTGAAAGAAAATGCAGGGCGTCCTGCATAAGCTACACCCACAGTGCTGTAGTAAAAATTTTGGTAGCCCTTCACTGGTTGTACTGTATTGAATTGAGTGATCAGAGACTTTTTGATAAAGTTGTGTGGATATCCATTTTGTTTATAGATGCTCCATTTCCTTTTTCTACTGTTCTGGATTGCTTCAGTGTATTTGGTCTCATTTAAATAAAGTCCTTATACCAGTTTCTTTTGTGGAAGGTTGGCTTTGGTAGTGGAGCATCTGGTTAGTATGTGTGGTTATTCTCTAGATTTGCATTTCTAGTTTGCCATTATGGTCTCTGCTGATAAGGATGTCAAGGAAGGGTAGCAAGTTATTGTTTTTTTCTTCTTTAGTAAATTGGATCCTTTAAAAAAAATATTATTGATGGTTCTGTGGCTGTTCTTCTCTTCCTAAATAATTAATAGCAATTATAAATTGTTATAGTACAAATTATTTTTTAGGTAAGATTTAGATTTTAACACGTTTTTCGCTGATAAAGTCGCTCAGATCCGGGCCGACCTCGACTCCAATTGTAAAACAGAGTCGACTGACAACGAGTCAGTCGAGGTGACTGGGGCACGTACTTGTCCACCTGTCTGGGAAGAGTTTGATCTGGTGACACCTGATGAAGTGGACAAGGCCATTGGAGCTGTGAGTTCTGCCACCTGCTTACTGGATCTGTGTCCCTCCTGGTTGGTCTCGGCCAGCAGGGAGGTGACACGGAGCTGGGCCCAGGAGATTACCAACGCTTCCTTGGGGAGGGGAGTTTTTCCAACACTCTATAAAGAAGCGCTCGTGCGCCCCCTCCTCAAGAAGCCTTCCCTGGACCCAGCCGTACTTAATAACTATCGTCCAGTCTCCAACCTTCCCTTTATGGGGAAGGTTGTTGAGAAGGTGGTGGCACTCCAGCTCCAGCGGTCCTTGGAAGAAGCCGATTATGTAGGTCCCCAGCAGTCGGGTTTCAGGCCCGGTTACAGCACGGAAACCGCTTTGGTTGCGTTGATGGATGATCTCTGGCGGACCCGGGACAGGGGTTTATCCTCTGTCCTGGTGCTCCTAGACCTCTCAGCGGCTTTCGATACCATCGACCATGGTATCCTTCTGCACCGGCTGGAGGGGTTGGGGGTGGGAGGCACTGTTCTTCAGTGGTTCTCCTCCTACCTCTCTGGCCGGTCACAGTCGGTGTTAGTGGGGGGTCAGAGGTCAGCTCCGAGGTCTCTCCCTTGTGGGGTGCCTCAGGGGTCGGTCCTCTCCCCCCTACTATTCAACATCTACATGAAACCGCTGGGTGAGATCATCCAAGGACATGGGGTGAGGTATCATCAATATGCTGATGATACCCAGCTTTACATCTCCACCCCATGCCCAGTCAACGAAGTGATGGAAGTGATGTGCCGGTGCCTGGAGGCTGTTGGGGCCTGGATGTGTGTCAACAGACTCAAACTCAACCCGGATAAGATGAAGTGGCTGTGGGTTTTGCCTCCCAAGGACAATCCCACCTGTCCGTCCATTACCCTGGGGGGAATTATTAACCCCCTCAGAGAGGGTCCGCAACTTGGGCGTCCTCCTCGATCCACAGCTCACATTAGAAAACCATCTCTCAGCTGTGGCGAGGGGGGCGTTTGCCCAGGTTCGCCTGGTGCACCAGTTGCGGCCCTATCTGGACCGGGACTCATTGCTCACAGTCACTCATGCCCTCATCACCTCGAGGTTCGACTACTGTAATGCTCTCTACATGGGGCTACCTTTGAAAAGTGTTTGGAAACTTCAGATCGTGCAAAATGCAGCTGCGAGAGCAGTCATGGGCTTACCTAGGTATGCCCATGTTTCACCATCACTCCGCAGTCTGCATTGGCTGCCGATCAATTTCCGGTCACAATTCAAAGTGTTGGTTATGACCTTTAAAGCCCTTCATGGCATTGGACCAGAATATCTCCAAGACCGCCTCCTGCCGCACGAATCCCAGCGACTGATTAGGTCCCACAGAGTGGGCCTTCTCCGGGTCCCGTCAACTAAACAATGTCGGTTGGCAGGCCCCAGGGGAAGAGCCTTCTCTGTGGCGGCACCGGCTCTCTGGAACCAACTCCCCCCAGAGATTAGAACTGCCCCTACTCTCCTTGCCTTCCGTAAACTCCTTAAAACCCACCTTTGCCGCCAGGCATGGGGGAATTGAAACATCTCCCCCTGGGCATGTTTAATTTATACATGGTATGTTTGTGTGTGTGTCTGTTAGTTTATGGGGTTTTTTAAATTTCTAAATATTTTAATTAATTGCATTATTTATGATTTGTTTCACTTGTTGTGAGCCGCCCCGAGTCTTCGGAGAGGGGCAGCATACAAATCCAAATAATAAATAAAATAAAAATAATAAACACATCAAAGAAATTGATAGATGCAAATTTTATGGAAACTTATTCCTGACACTTTTGATGATGCTAATCCTTTTGGGTAGAGATAACTAACTTTTTAATTTATATTTATATTTATATTTTTTTTGCATCTTTAGCTTTTCATCATATGACATAGATTAACCTTCTGTTATTTAGGCACCTTTGTTTTAATCAGTTCATTTTGAGCCATATAGTAGAATCAAGAAACTATCCTGATTCTAGCAAAACCCATACTGTTGAGTTGATCCCCTATGACTAAGCAGCACTAAAGTGAATGCAGGGTCATTTTAGATGTTGCACTTAAGACATTCTGTCACAACTAGAGAAATGCAAGCTAAAATACACATTTATACTATTAAACTGAAAATCTGGCATCATTTCTGCAACATAATATTGGAATAATGTAACTCTCTATTTTAAATGAAAGCAATCAGTAACCACACTGTGGCACCAAAGGAAAGCAGATCTAAGGAATGCTATAAAAGCGTTTCCTCTAAACTCAAACTCCTGAAATCCCATGCATTCTCCTATGTTATAGAACAGCACCCTGACCAACGTTGCATTACTTTGCATTTGCACACATTGTTTTTTAAAATAAATTAAAATAAATTAAGGCCAGCTCCAAAGCTGAGCTGTGGGGCATCTGCCTCTGACAGATCTGACTGTCTACTCTTTGCAGCAGAGGCGGAGTAACGACACGGACACAAAGAGCTGGATTTAAAATGGGTCATTTTTATTAATTAAATTTGCATAATTTATTCAAATAAATTAGCATAAATTAACTATAACCCTAACAAGGACCCGCAGGGTCAAACAATTGCTTCCGGGGCGGAAAATGACGTCAGAAAAATTTCCGGGGCAACTTATGGGTGTAGCTCCATGCTGATCTAGGTGAGGGGCCACACCCTCACCTGACTCACTGCCATGCATGTGCATGTGGGAGGTCCTGCCTTCTAACCCCTACAAGGGGAAGGAAATAGGCGGGACCCAAAGACAGGTTCCCTCCAATTGCTCAGGTTACTTCCACCATGAGCCTTTGGAGAGAACCTGTCAATCATCCCCAAAGATGCCCAACGGAGAACACGCAGTTACTAAACCACCACCCAGTTTTCCGCCCCTAACCTGCCACAGAGTGGGGGTCAGATCTCTATCTTGGCCCCCCCGACTCCCCCCTCTAACTGCACCAGCTCGTGCAGTGACCGCTGCAGGTCCTATAAGAAGATGGTGTTCCCCTGAGCCATCAGAGTTGAATGAGTATCAGACAGAGAAATTAACCCAAATGGGAATGATCCTCGGTATCCCAGTAAAGTTTAGATGGGAAGTGAAAGGTTCACCCCTAGGCTCCCAGGCCTGAAGGCTCAAAGGCTTCGCTAGGCCCACTAGGCCGCACCCCGCTGGACCCAAGCCACCCCAAAGGTACTGTAAAAAAACCCCTCTGGAGGAAAGGCCCCTGCCCAGGAAGATTCCCCCTTGCTCCCAAGGGAAAGGCTCCGAAGCTCTCCGCCCCACTGACTCCGAACCAGAAGGCCTCCAATGAGGCCTAGGTATCCGAAATGGCCGACGCCACGAGGTAGCCTAAAATGGCCACCGTAGGAAGCGAATCCCAGCCGGGTGTTCACTTCGACGTTGTCCAGGGCGAAAAGGAGGCCCTGGAGCCTGCCCAGCCCTGGATGACATCATGGGTAGGCCGAACCCTCCCAAAGTTGGCCGAGATCTCGCAAAATCTCGCGAGATCTCGGCCATTCAAGATGGCGGCTATGCCAAGGGCCGTGTCTCCCTGGCCCTGCCGCAAAACGGGCCAGGGATAAGTCACCGGCCAGGTATTCTCTTCCAATGGATAGATGAAGTAAATTTGAAGTACAATTCTGTGTAAGTAGAATTTATAAGAGGAGAGGCTTATGTCAACTACTGTATAGAAGATGCATTGCAGGATTAAGGAATCTTTTGTCTGCAGTATTATGATTTGATCTTGTCAAGATTCACATGTCAGCTATGTACATTTCTAAACCAAGTGGCATATTAAGCAACTTTAGTAGCAAGTCGCACATACTAGTTCCTCCAATCTCCGTCCATGTGCAGAACAAATCCATTAGTCTTGCCCTCTCTTTCCTTCTCCTAATCTCCCTGTGCTTGCTTGTTCATCCTCTGAATCATTTCCTTTCTCTCATTTTCTAGCATACCTTAGGGACCACTGCTTTCTTTACTATTTTCAGCATTATAAACATCAGCATTGGTGATATAACCACTGCATCATTTTCACAGAAGTTGGTGAGGAGACATCCAAAAGAGGTATAAAAAGAAATCAGGATGCCAGTATGATGGTATGAAGTCCTGAACCTTTTGTACAAGTGGGTGAACTATGTACAGGTTGACATTTTCTTTTTTGCTTCAGGAAGATATCCAAATTTAGATTTCTGGATTGAACCATTAGAAACATGTTTTCAATCTCTATAATTCAGTATATATTTCTCTGACTTTAAGTGTAATTAATCATTGCTCTAAGGAAATGATGTGTAAAATAGGATTCATGTATCTCCTCTAACACTGTCTTAATGAAACATAGTTACCAACACCTGAATAGATGCAAAGCGTTATCTATCTATCTATCTATCTATCTATCTATCTATCTATCTATCGACTGACGACCGACCTACCGACCTACCTGCCTACCTGCCTACCTACCTACCTACCTACTTACCTACTTACTTACTTAATTTACTTATTTGAAAGATTGATATGACTGTCCATTTTTGTAGAATATAAACTTGGGGTAGCTCCCAATAATAATAAAAGAAAAAACCCAGTAAGAAAATACAACAAAACAAAGGGAAAATAGAAAAAACATTAAACTTCTAAACAATTATATCCAATAAATCAATCAACACAATCCTTGAACTCCAAACTTATTCTATCCTAGACTCTCAGTAAAAAGTCTACCACTTTTCTAGAAGTCTAAAGAGAGATTGGCCCAATCCCAGGGTGATGAGTGTTCCACAAAGCAGAGGTTGTATATAAAATGCATGTCCTACTAGATTACAACATTAAGGGATGGGACCTGGAGCGTAGGCCCATTCTTATCTAGCCTAGTGAAGTACCTTTAGAGGAGACAGTTTCACAAATAACATGGCCCTGTACTATGTAGAGTTTTAAAGATAATAATCAGTACCTTGAATTGCAATGCTCTAGGTTTCTTGAACTGATCATAAAAAAGCTGAAAGCTGATGGATGAAAAAAGAAGAAACGGATTAAATATTTATTATTAACTTTACAGGAATTCTTTTTGATCTACCACCTTGTCTTGCTCTATATAAAATACACTTCTAGTTATATGCTCAGTGCATTTCACACTAGTAACAGGCAGAAGATTTTAAACAATCGGAAGAAAGTTTTTGAAGTCTGATATCAAGAAATTACCTTTTACAAATTTGAAAAACAAACTACAAACTACCAACAATATAAGTAAAATATTGGGTTACCTAGATCTTCCTTTACAAGTACAATATTTAAGAAAAGACTTTGAGGTTGCAGGTATGTTTGCAAGAAAGAAAGTTATATATCTTTTTACATACTTTTTATCCAGCAATTTTGTTTTTCTTTTGAATAGGAAAAAAACCCCATTTACAAATGCATCTGTTGTTGCGAATTTTTTTACAAGCTCTGAGTATTGATCTGATACCAAATTTGGTGGGTGCCAATCTTGTTTTTCTTCCTCTTCTTTTGTTTAGCAGTTGCTGCTACTATTGTATATAAGCATAATACTTATTTTCAAGGGTTTTTTTCAGAGTCAAAAAGGAGAAGGGCAGTAATCTGCAAATTTGGAGGTTTAAAATTGATTTCTCTCTCTCTCTCTCTCTCTCTCTCTCTCTCTCTCTCTTTAAATAATATAGTTACATTGGATATTTTCTCCTTTATGATACTTCTTTATTCATGTTTCATTTATTTTAATTTAAAACCCTGTTATTTAAATACTTTTCATTTATGTATCTGCTATTAAAGTGCAGTACACCTGCAATACTGTGAACCTGACCTTGAAAAATAGTTTGTCAATATGAAGGACATGGCACCACAAATCATCTCTAAAAAGAATAAATGTGTAATAACTTAGAAATGTTACAACCACATATTTGAGCCACATTTTTTGAAGTCCCGTTGCTAGTTTGGACAAACCTATTAGAGATTGGTCAAATAAAGCATGAAGGACAGGTATTACATTTGATGGCAATTCTAAAATTGAAGTGGAATATAAAAACTGTGACAGTGAAGGACATCAATACACCAGGGTGATTCGACACAAAAATATGTAACCCTTCCCTGGTGCAGAGCTGAAGGGATTGGATACTGTAGCCTAGAGCAGTGTTTCCCAACCTTTTTTGAGCCGCGGCACATTATTCATATTTTCAAAATCCTGGGGAACACTGAAGGGGGGCGGGGCGGGGGGGGCGGGCTAAAGAAAAGTTTGGACAAAAAAACCCTCTCTCTTCCTCCCTTTCGCTCTATTTCTCCCTCTTTCTCTCTTTTCCTTCCTTCCCTTCTTTCTCTCTCTCCATCCCTTTCTTTCTTTCTTCCTCTCTTTTTCTCTCTCTTTCTCTCTCCCTCCTTCCCTTCCTCTATGTCTTTCTCTCTCCCTTGCTCTCTCTCTCTGTCTCTCTTGCTATCTCTTTCTTGCTTTTCTCTCTCTCTCTTGCTCTCTCTCTCTCTTTCACTGTCTTGCTATATGTCTCTTTCTTTCTCTTTGCCTCTCTTGCTATCTCTTTCTTTCTCTCTCTTTCTCTCTCTGTCTCTCTTGCTATGTCTCTCTTTCTTTCTCTTTCTCTCTCTCTCTGCCTCTCTTGCTAAGTCTCTCTTTTTCTCTTGCTATGTCTCTCTTTCTTTCTTTCTCTCTCTCTCTGCCTTTCTTGTTGTCTCTTTCTCTCTCTCTCTCTCTCTCTTTCTCTTTCTCTGCCTCTCTTTCTTTCTCTGTCTCTCTTTCTCTGCCTCTCTTGCTATGTCTCTCTTTCTTTCTCTCTCTCTCTCTCAGCCTTTTTCCCGCCTTCCTTCTTTGGAGCCCAGCAGGAGAGCGCCGAAAACTTCGGCATCGAGCAGGAGCCGGGGGACAGCTGCGAGCGGGAGTCCCAGGACGGAAGTACCGGCAGCGCCCCGCCCAGCCGGAGCTTGGCGGCACACCTGGCCATGTCTCGCGGCACACCGGTGTGCCGCGGCACACCGGTTGGGAAACGCTGGCCTAGAGGATAATTCTCTGCCTTACAAGGCAAAGGTTGCAGGTTGAAATCCCAGTGCGTATGGCTAGCTGATGAGGCCAAAATAAGTCTGAAATAGATCTATCCTAGTCTCCCTTAATTTTCAAATTCAGAAAAAAAAACTGTGAAATGGCCCTGGGTTGGACCGAGAGGCAAATAAGGAGCTGTGATATTTCTTCAATACACCAGGGTGATTCAACACAAAAATATGTAACCCTTCCCTGGTGCAGAGCTAAAGGGATTGGATACTGTAGCCTAGAGCAGTGTTTTTCAACCAGTATGCCGCGGCACGCTAGTGTGCCATGAGACATGGTCAGGTGTGCCGTGGGGAAATTAAACATGGGTCCACAAACTACCATTCCGGCCAGGATATCTTGTTTGTGTTCATCGAAACAGGCCCAGGTTTCACACTGAGTATAAATACATTTAGAAACTGTATTATTAACTATATGTATAATATGTACTGTGTTAGAGTGTCATTTTGTGTCATTTTGGTTGGTGGTATGCCCCAGAATTTTGTAAATGTAAAAAATGGGCCGCGGCTGAAAAAAGGTTGAACATCACTGGCCTAGAGGATAATTCTCTGCCTTACAAGGCAAAGGTTGCAGGTTCAAGTCCCATTGGGTATGGCTAGCTGATGAGGCCAAAATAAGGCCGAAATAGATGTATCCTAGTCTCCCTTAATTTTCAAATTCAGCAAAAAAACATGTGACATATATATATATGTATGTATGTGTATGTATGTATGTATGTATATATATATATATATATATATATATATATATATATATATATATATATGTGTGTAGATTGTTCTGAGTTCGGGTTTTGCCCCGTGTAATATTTTGAGTGTCTATGCGACGTTTCGGTGAAATCACATTCACCATCATCAGGCTGAAGTTTTAAGCTTCGTGCTTTTGTAAATATGGAATGTTTGCAACTGCCATTTCTTCCTTATATATAGTGTTAGGGGTGGAGATTTGGTTTGAATGTAGCAAATAGATTCGGTGACTATGTTTTAGTGATTTGATTGGTTGGTGGAATCACAATTACTTGAAGGATACAAAAGGAGGAACGAGATGCACTTATCAATTTGAAGAAAGACAACGATATAATCATCCTCTCAGCCGATAAAGGAAACTCCACAGTAGTGATGAACACATCAGACTACAAAGAAAAAATTTCCACCCTACTACAAAACCCTGCCTACAAACTTCTAAACACAGATCCTACCACCTATCCTGGAAAAAACCACCAAATCCAAAATAAAAGCCTCTCCCATCAGTGAAGAAACCCAAAAAAGAATCATCCCCAGAGAAAAATCTTCCATATGTCCAAAACTCTATGGCCTTCCAAAAATACACAAAGAAGGAATACCTCTCAGGCCAATAGTCAGCTCCATAGGCTGACTATTTGACAAAATCTTGCCAAATTTTTAGCCAAATATCTTCAACCCTATACAGAAACTATCACCTCATATGTACAAAATTCATTCCACTTTATACAAATAATTAAAAAACAAAACCTACAACCTGGTGACCTTCTTGTGAGTTTTGATGTCGTATCCCTTTTCACCCAAATACCTATTAAATAAGCTTTAACAGTTATCCAAAACAAACACAAGCCCCCCCCAAATATATCTTAGATCTAACCAACCACTGTCTGACTAATACATACTTCATCTATATGAACAAAGATATAAACAGATAGAGGGAGCTCCCATGGGATCACCCCTCTCACCTGTCATCGTCAACCTCTATATGGAATATTTTGAAAATAATGCATTCGAGCAATCTAAACACAAACCTAAACTTTGGCTGAGATATGTTGATGATACCTTTGTAATTTGGCCACATGGAAGAGAAAAACTAGACAATTTCCTCACACATCTCAATAGCCTACACCCCAAAATAAAATTTACTATGGAAACAGAAGCCAATGATCAACTTCCCTTTCTGGATGTACTAATCTATAAAAAACCCAATGGCACCCTAGGACACACTATCTACCAAAAGAAAACCCATACCAACCGTTATTTAAATGCACACTCCCACCACCACCCCGCACAGACCACCTCAGTAGCCAAAACTCTCATCACCAGAACCAAACGCCTAGCTGACCATGAGCACTTAAAAACTGAATTGAACAAACTCAAAGATGTATTAATTTCTAATGGATTCGAAAGGAAAACAATCACAAACCTAATCAAAAAAGAGACACCCCCCAAAAATCAAGATCAAGAACAGGATAATGGTATCACCCTCCTCCCTTACATCAAGGGCACCACAGACAAAATTAGTAAAATTCTGCACAAGCATAAGATCAAAACTTCATTTGTCACTAACCAAAAAATAGCAAACATCCTAAGGAACCCAAAAGATAAAATCCGACTAGAACACCAAGGAATCTATGAAATCCCTTGCAAAACATGTGCAGCCACATACATTGGACAAACCAATCGAAGAGTGAGCGCACGCATTGCAGAACATAAGAATGCAGTTAAAAAAGAAGAAAAGACTTCCTCCCTTGTCCAGCACATTAAAAAAACAGGGCACGAAATTGACTTTGAAAAAACTAAATTACTTTCCAAAACAGAAAATTTATATAGAAGAATTACTATGGAAGCAATAGAGATTGAGAAACACCCCCTCTGCATAAACAAAAGAGATGATACGTCCCGCCTACCAGAGATTTGGAAACCAGCCTTAAACAAAAAAACATTTCATAATAATCACCATGTCAATCCTTCAAGTAATTGTGATTCCACCAACCAATCAAATCACTAAAACATAGTCACCCAATCTATTTGCTACATTCAAACCAAATCTCCACCCAAGGAAGAAATGGCAGTTGCAAACATTCCATATTTACAACAGCATGAAGCTTAAAACTTCAGCCTGATGATGGTGAATGTGATTTCACCGAAACGTCGCATAGACACTCAAAATATTACACGGGGCAAAACCCGAACTCAGAACAATCTACATACATATACCCGTGAAAATCTACGAAAACATACATGTATGTATGTATGTATGTATGTATGTATGTATAGTATTCATTTTTATGGCTCCACTAAGAACATTTTTTTTCTGAGCCATACTCTGCAAACTATCAAACATATAATGTGTACTAGAGATTTCAACATAATTTAGGATCCTCAGCTAGATAGAAGAAGTCCCCAAAAGATTAGATAACAAGATTAGATAACATTGCATGAGTATATATTAGAATGGAATGCAATAAGTATTTGTTTTCTATTAAATCCAAATGTATTAATTACCATTGTTTTGTTTAGTTTATATACCACCAATATATGTAGATTTCAGGGGTGGGTCTAATTTATCTCACTGCTGGTTTGCTTCCTTCCACGCCTCATATTCATATCCAGTGCCAAAAAATCCTAAATCCTTTGTAAAATCCTACCTTATCATTCTGTGAGTCCCTAAGTTTAAAGGGAAAAAGACACCCTTCCAATTGCTATATGATACAAAATTAAACACAATATCTTTCTGCAAATGTGAATGCACACTTCTTGATATGCAGTTTATAACAGAGTCATATGAAGAAACCAGGAACAAAAAAATTGGATACCCATTCAGTCAGTATATTGTAACGTACTGAATGTAATCACAGCTCTCAAAGAGAACAGAAAGGAAACTAAACGATTTGAACCATCCTTCACAGTCTCTGTGTTTCAGCTATTATTGAAACTCTTTCCTTCCTTCCTCTTTGTATCAAACACTGAGATCCCATCTGTGGGCAAGTGGAATCTTCTACATATAGTTTCTTGTATGGTACCTCTTCCCCTCCCCCACTGCTCCTATGGCTAGGATTTTTCAAATCTAATCAATCAAGCAAAAGATTTATTCGATGAATGTTGTTGTAAATCAGAAGAAGATGGGTTGTATTTACAATAGTTGTACAATATGGTTCACCTGAGAATGATACCTTTGTTATGAAAGTGGCACTTACCATTAAGCAGGTCTTTTGAATATAATGGGGATTGTTTATAAGTAAACATGTATGGGATTACTCTGAAAGAGAAGTGTCACCTGGAGTGGTGCTTAATTGCACTATTTAAGGACAATATTTTTCATTGTGGTGAAGGGAAAACACCAGGCTCCTTGTAAGCCATAGCAGCAAAAAAGGATGAGTGTCTGGAAATTCAGTGCCTGCCTAACAGCTGTTCTGTTGAAGAAGGTGGCAGGAGCTGGAGAAAAAAGTTGTTGGAGATGGCAGGTTTGAAGATCACAAACAGAAACCTGAAGAGGAACCCTCTGCTAGATCATTCTTATCAGGCCTCTATAAGTGAATTCACCCATTGCAACATATTGTCCAGGTAGAAAAAAAACCTAGTTATTGAAACTAGAAAACCTTCCTCATGTGGAAGGAGACTTATAAGGAGCTGTATACTTATTTATTTATTAGATTTCTCTGCTGCCTTTCTCCAGGCAACTCAGGGCAGCATCACCACAACTGAGATTGTAAGGCTTACTGTGAGAGTGCTCATCCAGAAAAGATGATGTCCTTGGTTAGGCATTATTTTGACTGTTAATTTTGAGTTCTTAATTTGGACTAGTGAAACTTCAAAGAACTAATATTATTTTCAGATCATGAATGCTCAGAAAATATAATTTCCCAGGTTCTTCACACACATGGAGAGTCCAGAGATTGCTTTCAACTAGCCAGCTCCCCACTCTTTCCTTGTAAAGATCTCTGCGTCATCCATACGAAAGTGACAATACATTAAGATCATTACCATGAAGCCTCTTGAATTTAATGAGGGTTGCTTCTAAGAAAGAACACAGAGGATTATAGTGAAAGAGAGGCTTCGTGTAAATCTATGGATTAATTTCTCTTATGAAGGTAGCTATGGGCAATGCACCTTTTCCCATCTTCAAAACTGTTCCTCACCAATCATTGGCCAATGAATTCAGTTGTCATCTTACCTAGCCTTTGGAAATTTTCAACTGCACAAGGTCATTAGACATTATCAATGGCTCTTTTCTTTGTTGACCCATTGGGTGACTAACTTCCCGTTGCCTGGAAGAATTTGATGTAATCTTGTCTCCTGTCTCAAGCAGGGCTGAAATTGAATACTTATAACGCTTGAGTCCCACTGATTTTTAGGAACCCGTACTAAGTACCCCTCCTTACTTCTATAAATAAGACACAGACATACATACTCCTATTACCCCTCTGCACCATACAGTGGTATAAATCTGAAGTGTCAGATAAATTGTTGACACCCCTTCTCTCTATCTTTCTTTACTTCCTTTTCTAGCTCCCTTTCTATTTTCTTTTTTCCTTTCCTTTTACTTTATATTTCTCACATTTGATACTGTATTTTGCACATATATACTTGAGATTATATATTACTATTATTATTTTACAATATGTATCATACTTTTACTTTATAATTATACTTTATAACTTCATATCTGATATTGTATCTAGCACACATATATGCAAGATTACATATTAAGCACTTCATATTATGTATCATGCCATTCTTCTCTTTATGTTTGTCATGTTTGTTTTCTCTTTTTAATATCAATATTTATTATTTTAAAAAAGAAATTGAATACTCATAAAGAAGACAGTCACATCTCCTTTTGTACATATTATGTTTTTTATTATTAAAACCAAAATCTTTGAAAATGTTCAACAAAATATTATACAAATTGCTGTTTGATCATAATATTTGTGGAAGTGAAACTACATGTTACTGCTTCAATAGAATGGCTTTATTTATCATGAATGTTTGTTAGTTTTTCTTATGAGCTCAAAAGCAATGATGGTAATTACACACAAAGAAGGGAAGCTGTAACACTACTGCACATTTCTAATGTCAACACACTGGAGAGGTTTTTTGATAATATGAAGAAAATCTCCAAGGTGCTTTTAATCTGCCATTCCAACTGAACAATGCAAATATCTTCTATCAATCCTTTACAATCAGTATAATTCATGGTTACTCATGCAAATGAAATGAGTAACAGGAAAACTAACATCAGCAATTACATCAATTTCTTGCATCACTATTCTTTTCATTTCTATTTTTATCAATCTGTTTCCCATAATGTATATAATCATCATCTGGAAAAAATGGATTTCTTGATTTGATTGTAATAACTCATAGCTAATGATCAGACAAATACTTTAGACACTGTCGAAACAATTACAGTTCTGAGCAATGGAGAGCACTGATAATTTAAAATTTAAATCTATTGCCCAGGTTAGTTTCTATATATTGTAACTGAAATTCAGGATGAAGCAAAATTTGTTGATCATATAATTTCAATTATTGTCATTAAGACTTTGTCATACATATTGCAAATATGAAAAATAAACATGCTTCTGAGCTCTAAAATGTCCATACTGGGTATGACTCAGATTAAAGTACACACTTTAATATGAATCATACTCCAGGTTGTAAACTAGATGCTTAGTTCTTTTCTACAGGTAGTTGATCTCATCAATTTTCAAGTAGCACATAACCTGGATTAGAACATGCTTCATGATACTTGAACTCATTTTTTAATACTAAATGATACTTATCATGAACGATGCATTTCTCTTTCTTTATTAATCAGGCTACATGCTAGTCATGGATTTGTTCATGGATAAGAACTCCATTAACAACAAAGAGAAGAAATGAATCTATTAAGGACTCTGGCATCATCACAGAGTTTATAATTTAATATTGTTAGAAAGTGATAATGGCTTCAGTCTCCTTTTATGACATGCATTAATAAAGAACCCGAAAAGTAACATTAGTTATTTTTGGCTAGCAGCTGTTGTAAGCATCGCTGCAGAGAGGCAATATATTCTATAAGGGCTTGTTGTGATCACCTGTTTTGCCAATCAATTGGGCTAGGGGGAAAAAGTCTTATCATGCCATATTAGCATTTTCCTCTTGCAAGATGTCTTGTTTTATAAAAGTTACACTTCCTTACAACATAAGACTTTGAACAACACAGAACAAAGGAACTTGGCTACTAGAGGATGGATTTTTCATTTCATGTTTTTTCTTTTTGTTAGCATAGTAGTATCGGGAGGAACTGTAGAGATTTCTGATATTCAAGAGATGAATAATAGGGATGCTGTGTCATTGTGGGGGGCAAAGAGGAACTGTTTTACAGACTGGCTCTTAATCTTTTCCCCACAGTTCAAATTTATTCTCAAGTAAATTTTGCAAAGTCTCATAACCTTAATTTGATTCTCCTCTCCACTCCATTTTCCTAATCTGCAGTCCCCATTCTCATGTCTTCTGATTCCAACCTAATAGCTCAGCCTACATGAATGTGTACTTGTACCACAGGTGCAATCCATGGAGGATTAGGAGACACTAAATATATGTAATTATGGAAACTTTTACCGAGAAAGTCAAAAGAAACAATATCTGTGCTTTTTGTCCAACTAAAAAAATAGACCAACACTCAGATTTACTTATAATACACACAGTACAATAAGTCTCAATCTACTTAGCAAAAAATACTAAATTGATTGAAAAGTTGGCAGGCAAAATAATCCAAATCAAGGCTACTAGATTTGAGGACTGTTAAATAGCAACAAAAATAACTCTTTCTGCTCCCATCTAGTAGCTGTCTAGACTTTTACAGGCCAGTTCTGTTAACCTTAGTACATTAGTGTATAGCCTTTAGTTTTAATTATTATCATTTCTAAACTCAGAATACTCTAATTTAATCTGTGGACAAGTCATCTAAATATCAGCTGTTGATTTGACTCAGAATTTTAGTATGAAGCAAACTTCTCACTGATCAACCTTCAGAAACCTCAGGATCAATTCTAGAATTTAGTTTGTGATGAAACTAGATATAGCTAGCAAGCAAGTGCATTAGGCTTTTCAAAAGAATGAAACCTAGAAAATAAGTATATGGTATTTAGAATTACAGTAATCTTCATTTTTTAATATAAAAAAATAATTTCCTTTACTTTTCTTAATTGGTTTTGATAGGACTAGATAACACTAATAAGCAGAATTGGTCTTAAAGCAATTTAATACTGAATTAGTTTGGGTCATACCAAAAAGATTTTCAGGGAACTTCAGAACATGAAGATATCAGATCCAATTCAAAATTTACCTGCATCTGATACATATCCTTATTAAATATGCTGATTTACCGGTATATAAATGTGAAACTTTACAAAAAGTGGGATTGCAATAGAGAAATTTGAACTCTATCTCTCCTTAGTAAACCCAGGAGTGTTCTCAACATCTCTCTCTGAACAAATTTTTGCATTGTGCCTCAGAATTTGTGAGAAATATGTTGTACTAAGAAATTGATGTTTTTTCTCTTTTCTTCCTTGATTTTAGATAAAGAACTCTCCTATAGGAATTCAGAAGAATGACTTTCAAAATATGAACTATATATGCATGATATATATTTAATTTTATTGCAGCAGCTAAACCTCTCTAAATTTTGTCAGCTGTGTGTCTAATATATAAAATCTGATATTTGGCTACAAATTCTGTCATTCTCAGCCCATATTTTGAGGAAAGGCTCATGTAATCTTTGCTTCCAATAATTACACCTGTTTAAATTTCATGGACAATTATCTACTTAACTCCTTCATGGTGAAATAATATTAAGATGCTGTCATTTTAATAGTTTAACTCATTTTCACCAAACGCTTACGGACTAAGCAGTCACTGTTTCATATGCTAAATTGTTAAAAAAGAGAAGAAAATCCTGCCAACTAATTGACGAAGAGAGAGAGAGATGCAGAGGGGAATCTCTTTCTGGAGTTTCCGTTTGGAAAAAGATCATGGTGGCTGCATTGGAGGAGAACCACATACGTCCATCTGTAAAGTTACATATCTCTATACCTACAGTACTTTGATGGCAACCCTGATTTCAAGGTTTGTCAGTGTGCATTGGAACTAAAAAGAAGTTGAGCCAGACACAGGAGAAACACTTAGGAACTGGAGAATCATTGGGGATAAAACCTCCAAATATATTCTACAAGATATCTAAAGGACATCTAAATGTTTTCTGAGAACATGCCCATTACATTACAAACCCAGTTACAGTAGTATCAGGTTTACAACTTTCTGTATAAAGACTTTACAGTTAATGTGCTTTATAAAATATAGAACTATGAATGATATTTTTAAAATATATTTTCCTTGCCAATAATACATAATCTGTTGTAAAAATATAGCTAAAACCTTGTTGAAAATGTGAGGGTCACAAGTTAGAATATAGGGAAAGCTACTTGTTGCAGCCCTTAGTTATTTTTTCCCCAGAAAAAAAAAATCAGAGGCTTGGCACTACTTTTCAAATAACTTCATTCCTGTGTGTTTAAAAATGTAAAATCTGAACATTTTTTAAAATCAAATTTAGGTTTAATTCTTATTTAGTTTAACTATAAATGTTCCATATTCTATTGTGTATGCGTGACAATCCAGCTATAATCCCACACGGTTAATTCTCAAACTCAGGTCAAAATTGCTACGTATGTTCCAGAGCTGCTTCTAGTCACTTTCAGGAGAACGAGTAAGTAAATAGTGGCCATGATTTTTATTGGAGATGGCTAACATGGTGCACCATAGGATGTGAATCCCATATTAGACAGTTTCCTGTTGGTGTATAATGTCTTCTCTGCCAAATTGGCTTGAAAGCCTCTGGGAATGATGGTTGAAAGCTAGTTGCATGTTTATCTGCCACTAGTGGAGAATAGACCTGAAGCTCAGGACACAATTGGGCTAGAAGGTATCCCTATCTCTAGACCTCTTGTCTAACTTAACCATAGATCAGGCCCATTGTTTCACTTATCTGAAACAGAACATTATTTTGCTAGGACAAAAAGTATGCTAACAATATCTTAAGGTGGGTAAGAAATGGAAATGTCCATATATATAACAAACGTGTTGGGGGTCATATAAGCGTTCCTTCACAATCATATACAGTATTTCCAAGAATGACTTCTTTCTGGGTTCCTTTGTCCATGTGTCTCATTGTAAAACCATGTTAGACAAATAAACAACTTTCAATAAGTTCAGTTATACGTTTCTGCATACACTGGATATATTAATTTTTAAATGCTAAATCTGTGGTTGCTGCTGAAAGCAATTGTATTTGAATCAGTAAGTTCAACCTTAACCAATATTATTTGGAGATAAATTCCATTAATATTTTCAGTAGAATTTACCTCAGTGGAATTTACTTCATTAGGATTGTTACCTTAAAACGCTGTTCTGTTTGCATTTCATGGGACTTAGATTTGGAAAAAAAAGAGCAAAGTGGTGTACAGCATATCATAATTTAGATTTTTTTTAAAATATTAGATTTGTTACATTGTTATTTTGTTACTATTCTTGTTGCGAGCCGCCCCGAGTCTGTGGAGAGGGGTGGCATACAAATCTAATAAATAATAATAATAATAATAATAATTAGGTTTAGTTGATTAAAATTGTCATAATGTGAATGATACATGCTGCATACATTTTAAAATGTAGTCTTAGACTTTGAAACATCAACTTTCATTTAAAAAAATATCAAGGTATCTTTCATCATGCCTTTCAGCATCAGCCATGTTAACTGCTAACAAAATAGCTCAAAATAACAGGTTCAATTTTTATTTTTAAATATTTGCACCTAAAAAGAGCAAAAACAATAAGATGTGAGAATTTTCTTTTAGAAACAATGCACCCCCCCCATTAGCAGTTGTTCATTCTGATTGTTAATACCTTTGTATTTAAAAATGGAACCCTCAATGTTTGCTTAAGGATAGCTTGAAATTTTAATACTTTTATATTCTGCAACATAATCTTAAATTGCTTTAATTATGAACTATGCAGTGACTTTGTTTCAGCATACAGAGGCCAGTATGGCTGGTTTTGTGCTTGAAAACTGTAGATACACAATATACAAAGAAGAGCCTGCACATTTCAACTTAAATGCCAGGCATAAAAAATGGTGAATGTTTTGTTAAATAAAATAATATATATTGTACTGACCAATGACTTTGAAGTGTTAGATATTTCATTCTCCTGAAACATTTCAAAAGTTTGAAGTTTGATTCTATAACTTTAGGTCAATTGGAACAATAAGGCAAAACCAATGTCCTATTTAGCTAAATATTTTCCTGACATTTTCTGCAAAAAGTGTACTGTAGTCTGGGGTTGGTTTGTTTTTTTAGGTGAGTCTCAGTTTCATGTGAATAATCACCAGCAGGCATAGAGGAAAACCCTAAACTGGACTTTTTGAAAGCAATTGATTAAATACTTTGAAAAGGTATGAGGGAAATATTTTGGGATTCCTGTGAGAGTATCACTTCTCTGCTACGTGTTAAAGCAGTCTTTAAAGAATCTTTTTAAAAAAAATTCAACTCTTAAGGCAACTGTATTACCAGGTTTGGTTAACAATGAAGCAGTTAGACAACTGGCTTCAAGCCCTCTAAATATTTCAAAGCCCACCATCTTCTTTTATAGTAATACTTTTTTCAAGTCAAAAGCAATAAAACACCAGGCTTACTTATACAGTAGATTATGGTATTGACTGTCTTTGATTCTTTCCTCTTTCCATTGCATCAGATGTACTCTATTTTACTCAGCCCCACAGAGAAACTCCCACAACAGCTGGCACTTAGTAATCAGATAGCAAAATGTGTCAAAAACACACCTACACATGCTTTTCAGTTTCACCTTTGGTAACCCTTCTCTTGCATAGGTTAATTTCACTTGAACATGCCTGAACATTGGCTCTGGGTGAGAGGGAGAGGCTATAGTGGCAGTTTTGAAATGGACCAGCTTGTCAAATCTTTGTCTTGAAGAGTGACAATTTTAGCATACATGGAAATACCCTTTTTGCAGGTAGATTCCAGATTGTAACTATTTTGTTAGTGGTGAAATGAAATGTACTGTATATTTCTAGTAACTGTCTGCTAAGAAAATGCAGTTTTGCTGAATTGAAAGTCTTTTTCTTGGGTAAACAAATGTCTGAATCTGGTACAATAAATTAGTCACTGCTCTACATTTATTGCCCAACAAATATTTGTGCAATAAATATAAATAAATAATTGTCCAGACAGGTTCTAAATGAATTAACACCCCCCCACACACAATTTACCATATTATATTTGTGTCAGCTTGCAAAAGTAGCACAAACTTTTCCAATACCATCAACAGAAAATGTTAACCTAATGTGATGACACAAAAAACACAACAGACGATTAAAGAAGCTACTGATGCTGTGTTACCATATGCAATACAGCTTGCTAGAGTCAAAGGAGCAGATATTTTTTGTGATCAATAGAATGTTGAATATTGTTTCAATAATTTAAACTTCAATAATTTATTAAACTTTCAGTAGCAGGTCTCTCTGGTCAGATTTTACTAGCATGCTTTTAAATGAAATAAATTCTAGTTAGTGTCTCTTGAGGGAGGCAAGATTGAGTTTGTTGCATTCAGAGACACAGCTCAGTTTGCAGTAACATACAAAATCCTTGTACACTGAGTCTGTCCAAGTAGTAAAAAGCTTTCATCAAAAAAGATGGTGGGGAGAAAAATCTTGACTTGCTTTCTTCAGGATCTCAGTACATATAAAGTCTCAGATTTCTAGACCGCTCTCCAACTGCTGTTACATGACATTTTCAAAAAGCTGTAAGGATCTCATGATATTGTCATCCTGGAAACAAGAAAAATACAAGATACATATTTTAATTGGTGACACAGTTTTGCCCAGTCTCTGATAGCAATGGGGTATTGTTTTCAAAGGCCCACAGACAATCCAGTTTACACATTATCACGTATGAGTATGAATGTATGGTGAAGCAAAAGTGTGAGACATTTACTCTGAAAAAGAGCAGTCAATACAAAATTAGTTTCTCGGATCTAATGCATCTGTTCTAATTGTTTTGGGACTCGTTAATTTTAAGCTTCTGGATATATTTAAAATATCAGAATGTTGTATTGCTTTGGCTGATTTGCTGAACTCTGCTCTCTCTCTCTCTCTCTCTCTCTCTCTCTCTGTGTATGTGTGTGCACATACATGTTCTATCATATCTCAAGACCTAAAATGGTCACCTAACATCAAAAACATCATAAAAAAAGCACAACAAAGAATGTTCTTTCTGCGCCAGCTCAGGAAGCTCAAATTGCCCAAGGAGCTACTGATACAGTTCTACAGAGGAATCATTGAGTGTCATCTGCACCTCTATAACTGTCTGGTTTGGTGCTGCAACCCAACAGGACCGACACAGACTTCAGAGGATAATCAGAACTGCAGAAAAAACAATTGCTGCCAACCTGCCTTCCATTGAGGACCTGTATACTGCACAAGTCAAAAGGAGGGCGGGGAAAATATTTACTGATCCCTCACATCCTGGACACAAACTGTTTCAACTCCTACCCTCAAAACGTCGCTACAGAGCACTGCACACCAAGACAACTAGGCACAAGAACAGTTTTTTCCCGAACGCCATCACTCTACTAAACAAATAATTCCCTCAACACTGTCAGACTTTCTACTAAATCTGCACTTCTATTCTACTAGTTTTTCTCATCATTCCTATCACCCATTTCCTCCCATGTTGACTGTATGACTGTAACGTGTTGCTTATATCTTAACATTTTATTAATATTGCTTCTTCATTGCTTATTTGACCCCTATGGTAATCATTAAGTGTTGTACCACATGATTCTTGACAAATGTATATTTTATTTTATGTACGCTGAGAGCATATGCACCAAGACAAATTCCTTGTGTGTCCAATCACACTTGGCCAATACAAATTCTATTCTATTCTATTCTAAATGTATTTTTGTGAGTTTTAAAATTTTTAATATTAATACAGTTACACAAACATAGAAACATAGAAGACTGACGGCAGAAAAAGACCTCATGGTCCATCTAGTCTGCCCTTATACTATTTCCTGTCTTTTATCTTAGGATGGATATATGTTTATCCCAGGCATGTTTAAATTCAGTTACGGTGGATTTACCAACCACGTCTGCTGGAAGTTTGTTCCAAGGATCTACTACTCTTTCAGTAAAATAATATTTTCTCACGTTGCTTTTGATCTTTCCCCCAACTAACTTCAGATTGTGTCCCCTTCTTCTTGTGTTCATTTTCCTATTAAAAACACTTCCCTCCTGAACCTTATTTTAACCCTTTAACATATTTAAATGTTTCGATCATGTCCCCCCTTTTCCTTCTGTCCTCCAGACTATACAGATTGAGTTCATTAAGTCTTTCCTGATAGGTTTTATGCTTAAGACCTTCCACCATTCTTGTAGCCCGTCTTTGGACCCGTTCAATTTTGTCAATATCTTTTTGTAGGTGAGGTCTCCAGAACTGGACACAGTATGTGATCTCACCAGCGCTCTATATAAGGGGATCACAATCTCTCTCTTTCTGCTTGTTATACCTCTAGCTATGCAGCCAAGCATCCTACTTGCTTTTCCTACTGCCTGACCACACTGCTCACCCATTTTGAGGCTGTCAGAAATCACTACCCCTAAATCCTTCTCTTCTGAAGTTTTTGCTAACACAGAACTGCCAATGCAATACTCAGACTGAGGATTCCTTTTCCCCAAGTGCATTTATTTTACATTTGGAAACATTAAACTGCAGTTTCCATTGCTTTGACCATTTATCCAGTAAAGCTAAATCATTTACCACATTACAGACCTCTCCAGGAATATCAACCCTATTGCACACTTTAGAGTCATCGGCAAATAGGCAAACCTTCCCTACCAAACCTTCCCCTATGTCACTCACAAACATATTAAAAAGAATAGGACCCAGAACAGACCCTTGTGGCACACCGCTTGTAACCACAAGATTAGTAGACTTTGCGGGTGAAACCTTTGGACCCTATGTATAACCAAAAACTCTAGCAAAAAAAGGAACATTTTGTCCCTGACCAATTGACTAAACACAACAAACCAACAATCCAAGCAGCACTCTTGGCGAAAAGGTTGAGTATCTCTGTGCCTGCCAAAAATTGGGCATGAAAATGATTCTGGTCTAATTTTAATTCTTAAACTCTAAGGTTTCTTGGTCTGTCTCAGCAAGCAGTTAAGTATTATAGAATGCTGTATAAATTGCAATCCTTCTGGGATTGTATAAATAAATTGATATATATGTTGCCAACTTTGATGCCCATGTTCCGTACTTTAGGAAACCTTCTGACAATATTTTACAATAAATCATTCAGTTAATTTATTGTCTAGATATTTAATGTATATCAGTATGGGAATTTTATTTATTACATTTGAACCCAGATGTACTCATATATAGACACTCATTTAATTTGTTTCAATTTCACTGTTAGCTACTAGATTTCTTATTGCAAAACAATGGAAATATGAAGTGCAGCTCATATAAAGTATTTCAGAGGTATTTCAACATGGGAAGTTGCCCAGCCTGAAAAATTAACATAAGAACTTTGGAAAACTCCACAATAAAAGAAAATTTAGTCACATTTGGTCATCAATAAAAGAAAATTTAGTCACATTTGGTCATCATTACTACTAAAATATTAATAATATTTTCCTTACAGATTACCTTTATGTGTTGTATACATACTCTTTTGAAAAGAAAGATTGATGGTAGGAGTTTAAAAAAAATGGATATTGCATTTCTTTTTAAGATTCTCTTTTTCTCTCTTTTCTTTTATATGAGTTTGTTGTCAGTTTTTATTGACACGAATAACAATCTTGCTACTCATGCTATTGTTATAATTTTTGATTTCATCTTATAACATTAAAAATTATTTTTAAAATGATTCTACCTTGTGCAGACTCAAGTTTCTGCATTTCTAGGAAACTGAGGCCTGGTTTCTATAAGTGATGAACCTGTTTCTAGCTCTTTTTCCTGAACAATTTTCTTCAATTTCACAGCAAATTGGTATTCAATTACAGTAATTTATTTATTTATTGGATTTGTATGCCGCCCCTCTCCGTAGACTCCGTAATCCCTTGCTACTTCACAGATTCGCTACTTCACGTTTTTTTTCAAAGGGGACTTATGGCTGCTATATCGCGGATAATGAAGGAAAATCCAGGAAAACTGTGAAAGATGAATATCCAAAATATTCACAGTGATTGCTGTCCCCCCCCCCTCCATCCCCATACCCAGCAGAGGCCTCGCGCCTTAGAACACCAGGGCAGGGACGGTTTGTGTGTGTGTGTGTGTGTGTGAAACTGCAGCGGCAGCTTCCTTCAGCCCGCATGGTAGCTGAGGGCCCGGCGATTGCTGTGCCCTCCCCTTCCATCCCCATTCCTGGCAAAAGCCTCACACCTTAGAACGCCAGGGCAGGGATAGTTTGTGTGTGTGTGTGTGGGGGGGGACTGCAGCAGTGCCTTCCTTCAGTCCCCGCATCACGGGGAAGACTCATCTTGTCTTGTCCTCCAGTTTGTGGGTGTTTCTCGACTCTCTGAAGATCATTCGCCCCACCCAACTACAGGAAAGCTGCTACTACCACTGCTGACAGCTTAGAGAAGCCGGTCTCTCTCAACGGTCAGCAGCAGTGGGTTGTTAACAATAGAGGGAGGACTTTAAAAGTCCAAATACTTGTTAAATATATTATTATTATTATTATTATTATTATTATTATTATTATTATTATTATTATTATTAATTAGATTTGTATGCTGCCCCTCTCCGTAGACTATTAGAGGAAAGATATTTGTTAATATAGAAAGATATTAACAAATATCTTTCCTCTACTTCACGAAATTCATTTTTTTGCGTGTGGTCTTGAACGCATCCCCCACAAAAAACGAGGGATCACTGTACTACAATTTACTGTGTTATTCAGAGCTTCATATTTTAGGCTTGGGAATATGGTTAATGGTAGCCACATATACTGTAGAATATAGGCAAATATGACCATCACAGATCAAGGTGCTACAATAGCTTTTATGGACATTAATTAATAGTGTGCCATTCCAGTGTTTTTCTTTAGGCTCTAATTCTTCCAAGAAACAATGGCTGGAAGCTGGTCAGAGGGAGAACTGAACTGGAAATAAGAAGAATTTTCCTGACAATAAGAATGCTTAATTAGTGGAACAGCTTTCCTTCCACAGTTGTTCCATTACTCCAGAGGTCTTCAAACATGGCAAGTTTAAATCTTTTTTTTAATTTTTTTTATTTATTCTTTGTCCAATATACAATACATATGAAAGAGAATAGACATTAAGTGATATATAAAAGATAGGAAGTAAAGATAGGAAGTAAAGAGGAAGAGAAGTAGGTGGGAAGGAAAGAATATATATGATAAAAGGGAAAGGAAAGACAATTGGACAGGGGATGAAAGGCACATCAGTGCACTTATGTATGCCCCTTACTGGCCTCTTAGGAACCTGGAGAGGTCAATCGTGGAGAGTCTGAGGGAGAAATGTTGGGGGTTGGGGGTTGACACTATTGAGTCCGGTAATGAGTTCCACACTTCAATGACTCGATTGTTAAAGTCATATTTTTTACAGTCAAGTTTGGAGCGATTAACATTGAGTTTGAAGCTGTTGCATGCTCTTGTGTTGTTGCGGTTGAGGCTGAAGTAGTCGTTGGCCGGAAGGACATTACAGCGAATGATTTTGTGGGCAATACTTAAATTGTGTTTTAGGCGCCGCAGTTCTAAGCTTTCGAGATCCAGGATGGTTAGTCTGTTTTCGTATGGTATTCTGTTTCGGGTGGAGGAGTGGAGGGCTCTTCTGGTGAAATATCTTTGGACGATTTCGAGAGTGTTGATGTCTGAGATGTGGTGAGGGTTCCAGACAGATGAGCTATATTCGAGGATGGGCCTGGCATAGGTTTTGTAGGCTCTGGTCAGTAGTGTGAGATTGCCAGAGCAGAAGCTACGTAGAATCAGGTTTACAACTCTGGAAGCCTTTTTGGCGATATTGTTGCAGTGGGCTTTAGCACTTAGGTCATTTGAAATTAGTATTCCGAGGTCTTTTACTGAGTGTGGGTTTGCTGTGAGAATTTGTTTGTTTAGTTCATATATGAGGTTTGGGTTCTTTTTGCCGATGTGGAGGGTAGAGCATTTGTTGGTTGAGATTCGAAGTTGCCAGATGTTAGACCAATCTGAAACATAGTCAAGGTCTTTTTGGAGAGTGTGTTGTCAGTGGTGTTGAAAAGTTTCACATCATCGGCAAAGAGCACACAGTTGCTTGCGATATTATCGCAGAGGTCGTTGATGTATAGGATGAAAAGAGTAGGACCTAGTACGCTGCCTTGGGGAACGCCGCTTTTGACAGGGACAGGGGAGGAAATGGCGCTTCCGATTTTGACAACTTGTTGCCTGTTTGACAGGAATGCAGTAATCCAGTTGTGGAGGAGTCCTGAGATGCCATAGGATTTGAGTTTTAGGAGAAGTTTGTCATGAACCACTGAGTCAAAGGCTTTGCAGAAGTCGATATAAATTGCATTGATGGATTTTCCTTGATCAAGGTGGGTAGTCCAGATGTTTTTGCAGTGAATTAGTTGTAGGTTGCAGGATAGTTTCTTTCTGAATCCAAATTGTTTTTTTGATAGTAAGTTATTAGATTCTAGGTAAAGGGTAATTGATTGATTTATGATTGATTCCATGATTTTACAAGGAACGCAGCATAGAGATATTGGTCTGTAGTTGTCAACTAGTGATGGGTCTCCTTTTTTGAAGATGGGGATGACTACTGCTTTAGACCACAGCTTGGGGAGAGTACTGGTCCTGAAGGATTTTTGGAAGATAATGCTTAAGGGCTCAGCTATGGCAGAAGAAAGTTTTCTTAAGAAGTATGCACAAATACCATCTGGTCCAGCAGATAGGGAAGGTTTGAGATCACGGATTGCTTTTTCAATGTGGTCTGTAGTGAAGATGATTTGGGTTAGGTTGTTTAATGAGTTAGAAGTGCGTTTTGTGAAGAGGGGGGATGAGCCATTACTGTTAACAAAAATGGAGCCAAAAAAGGAGTTGAAGAGGTTAGCTTTGGATGGGTCATCGTGGTATTCTATGTTGTGTGGTCCTACGAGAGGTGGAATAGGTCTGGAGTCGTTAAGTTTGTTGTTGACGAAGTTGTAGAAAGCACGGTTAGATTTGGAGCGTAGAAGGTTTTCCTCTTGTTCACTGTGGTAGTTGAGACATTCTGCTTTTATTTGTTGGCATATGCTTCTGTAGCGGCTTTTAAAGTTGGTTACTGGACCTTTTTTGTTTCTACGCCAGAGGGATCTTTTTTTGGTTTGAAGTTTCCTTATTGAGACAGGAATGTTATTTTTTTGTTTTCTTCTAGGAGAGGTAATTGTGACATGCAGATTTATGAGATTATTAATTTGGTGTAAGAACGTGTTGTAAAGTTCATCAATGGTGATGCAGTTGGATAACAAGGAATGTCAATTGATTAGTGAGAGATTGGCGTCTATGAGTTCGTAGTTGGCTTTCCTGAAATTGTACTTAGGTGCCATGTTGTTCTGTTGAGTGTTATGATGGTGTAGGTTGAGGTTGAAGTTGATCATACTATGGTCGCTGTTGGAGAAGGGTTCAATGATATGCAGTCCATAAATAGCACTTTTGCTGTTACAGAAGATGAGGTCGAGACAGTTGTTGAGTCTGGTATTGTTAGATACTAGTTGTTCTAGTCCCAGGCTGGTGACGGTGTTATAAATGGTGGTATGTATGGGTTCGGTGGAGCATTCATTTAGTGTCCAGTTGATGTGTGGTAGGTTAAGGTCACCTAGGAAGATGATGGGATAGGGGCAGGAGGATGCCCATGTTAGTAGGGAGGTTAATTTTGATGCATGGGTAGTGTCATAGTTTGGAGCTCTGTAGCACAGTAAAAAGCAGAGAGTAGTGATGAGGGAAAGATCGCAGATTAAGGTTTCAGGAAGGGATAGATCATGTGCTACTTGAATGTTTTTTAGATTGAGTGAGCTTTTATAGAATATGGCTACACCACCTCCTCTGCGGGATTCGCGGTCAGACCGGAGAACCAGGTAGTTATTATGCGTGATGATGGAGTCAGGAAAGGAACAATTCAACCATGTTTTGCAAACAAAGATTAAGTCAAATAAGTTGGTGTCGAGTAGAAGGAGGAATTCTGATAACTTATTGATTAAACTTCTTGCATTGATGAGTTTGCATTTGAGATTGAATTTGTGTTCAGGGATGAGATTTAGTTGGGTTGAGTTGGGATGGGATTGAGGCGAGGTAGTAAGGGGCGCGTTTTCCTATTCATTGCTGGAGGTGCTGGGGAGGTCAGATTGTTGATGAGGGATGGTGGGTAGAGAAGTGTGGGAAGATTGAGGAGGGGCAGGAGGGGTAGTGGGTTTGGGGATGAAAGGAGGGTTGTGGGTTCTGGTTCTGATGCAATCAGAACGGTAGTCAATGAAAAGGTTATTTTCACCGAGTTCACGACGTCTGCTAAGTTCAGCACGTAATTCACGGGAGCGGATGCGTTGGAGTAATGTTAGGTCTGGTCTGCATCTGAGTTTGTTGTATTTGGTGTAGTTTCTGGCGATGGAGTACATGGTCCTGATGAATTGTTGTTTAGAAGTTTCGTTTGTGCAGACTATTCTGCACAGTCAGGGAGCCGTTGATCCGTCGCTGTACTTTAGTGTGGGGCCGCTTCTGGAAACCTCTAAGATGTCATCAGGGGTAATTGTTTGAGGATGTTGATTGTGGATAATGTTTCGTATATTTGTTAAGTCGGTTTCCCCGTTTTCCTCAAGGCCAAAAAGGATGCCATTGTGGCGTTTTTGTGCCCTTTCCATGGCATCGTTCACCAGGGTGGAGATGTCGGTGGTAGGATTTAGAGGAAGAGGTTTTGGTGGTCGGGACTGGGAGTATGGTGGTGGTGGTGGTGGGGTATTGCAGGGTGGATGATTAGGTGTTATGGCAATTATCAGGTCTTGTATATTTTTTTCTATGGAGGTGAACTGTGGTTCGATACTTTCGGTATATGATTGATGGGTTTTTCAGACTGCAGATAAGATTACTTCGGACAGGTTGTCGAATGAGTCTGATTTGGGTGTGCAGGATGGGCAGGAATAGTAGAATAAGGGATTGTCGTTGAGGAAGGTGGCAACATGTTTGTTGATATTGAGGCAGGTATGGTGAGCCAATTTTTTGCAGGATTGGCACTTTGTGGTTCCTTCTTGTGTATTTACATTAGTGTTGCATATAACGCAATTGTTAACAGGAATGTTTACTAGGTTTGCTTGGGGTTTCTTCTTGGAAGGCATTGTTTGGGGGTGAAAATTGGAATTCTGTTTGAAGATTCTGTGAGAATCTGTAGGAGATGGAAGTGGCTGCAATGATATTTTCAGCCACTAGATGGGGTTGGAGCTTCTGTTTGAAGATTCTGTTAGGATCTGTAGCTTTTGAATGGAAGTGGCTGCAATGTTATTTTATTTTCAGCTGCTAGATGGGGTTGGAGCTTCACTGCAAGCTGGGCGATTTTAGGTTTATGAAGGATAGAGGTTTATGAGGAGCGGAGCTGGTCTTCAGCCATGAGGTAATGGCAGCGGTGGGGAGGGAGGTCGCCGAGGGCTTGTGGATTTTTGCTGGGGCTTCAGAGGCTGTGGGGAGACCTCCTAGCTTTTGGAGATCTCTGTAGAGTCCTCCTGACTTAGCTGGTGGGGGGGTCCTGGCGCTGGGGCTCTGGGCCGGTTTCACGCCAGGCAGATAGTTGGTCTCCAATAGGTAGGTAGCTGGGCTCCCAGTAGGTGGGTGTGCAGGGGAATCCTTGAGGTGTTTGGGTCCCCGGGGATCTGCATGGCGCTAGGGCTCTGGGCCGGTTTCGCGCCAGGTAGTCAGCTGGGCGTCGGGACTCCCGGTAGCTGGGTTCAGAGGAATCCTCTAGGAGTCTTGGTCCACGTAGCGCTGGGGCTCTGGGCCGGTTCCGCGCTAGGCAGGCAGCAGGTGTTGAGGGGAAATCCTCAGGGGAATCCTCGTGGCCGGTTATTGGGCAATCATCAGTTTCCCTGTAGCTAGGAAGTTAGGCTCGGGGAATCCTTGGGGGGAATCCACGTGGTGTGTGGGGGGGTCCCCGGGGGATCAGCTCGACGGTGGCACTGGGCAGGTTTTAGTACTCACCCTCGGGATTTTCTTTATTTTTTATTTTTGTGATTTTTGATGTTTTTGATGGGTTTTTTGCCGTTGTCTGTCGGAGCAGCAGTTCCCTCCCTCCTTCTTGTTGCCCCACTGAAAGCAACCATCATAGCTGGCTGGAGAATTCTGGGAGTTGAAGTCCACAAGTCTTAAACTTGCCAAGTTTGGGGACCCCTGCATTACTCCATCACTGGAGATTTTCAAAAAAAAAGATGAAACAACCATTTGCCTGGGATGACATAAGAACTTCTGCCTTGGGCAAGGGTTTGGACTCCAAGAACTCCAAGGTCCCTTCTAGCTCTATGATTTTATGATCTTCAACTGATTTGCTGCTGTTGAGTTGTTGTTTCCAGGGGCCTGTGATAAGCCTGGAAAAAGATGATATATTCATATTTACAAATAAAATAGGGTGCATGAGAGTCTGGGAAAGGGTTAACATGGCAGATCAAACAATGCTGAGGAAAGATGGATTCTCAAGAAAGAAATCTTTTGATTCAGCTGGTGATTCTCTACCAGAATAGAAGGCCAGTGAAATAGGCAAACATGAACAAATGATTTAGGAGAACTACAGAATGTGTTCAGATAATGTTTATTTATTTTATTTACCCCAAGGCCTGTGACCTATAGATAAGGAAATGTAATTGTAAATCTGAATGTTTGATCTGCTGATTCTGTATAATTACTTTGCTCTTGTTTGGTATTTGGGCTTAAATAAAATAGGCTGAAAATTGAATTTATTGTGGTAGGAGCTAATGTCACATTTATCTTTCTGACAAAATTGCTTCTCATACTGGGTATAATTGGAATTGCTTTGCTCAGATGATAATACAAGAAATCAGAAAGGGAAAGAAGAAAACTACCCATGTCTGCTTGATAGTCTAACGAGACCAGAGAGGTTAATCCTAACTTTAAAGAACCAGTTGCAGAGACTGAAACTGAGCCTGAAAAATAGGAAGTCCCTCACAAACAATGTCTAAGTAAAGGGAAATGCAATCAATCTTGTAAGAAGAGCTGGTCACACTTTTTTTTTTTTTTAAAGTTAAGCATACATGCCTTCACAAGTAGCTGCAGGAATCATAAACATGAAGAATTATTTGAAAAAGTGTTTATATGCAATGTTTAATTAGATCTGCAAGACCCACCAAAGCAACTGATCATTAAGTATCCTTCTGATAAATAATTATGGAAAGAATAAAATTGTAAAATATATTCTATATATTTGGTGAAATTTAGGGGTTTTAATGAAGGAGAATGCAAAGTCACCTCCTAGGGGAATATTGGAGATGGATGTGAGTTATTCTTAAAAGGTCTATTATGTAGCCGCTGAAGAAATGAAAGCGTTGTTAGAAAGCAGATGGATTACACTTTTCAATTTTTAATGAAATTCTAAATGTATTTGCCTTTTTACACTACTATTTCACTTATTCCCCTTTCAGTTATAGTTTGATAATATCTGTAGTCTTTTCTACATATAAAGGCAGAATGACAATGACTTTCTGAAATATACAGCACTTTTCACTTACCAACTAACTGTTCAACATTCGTTCAAACTTATAGTGGTGGTGAAAAAAATTGGTTTATGGCCATCCCTTGAGCTTACAGCCATTGCAGCATATCATCAAACAGTGATTTAAGCATTTTGCAACTACTACAGATTTATAATGGTTGAAGTGTCCTGTGGTCACTTCTTTGTCATTTGCAACCGTCACAACTATATTCCAACAGGCAAAGTCAATGTGAAAGCCAGAAGGAAGTCACATGACATCAATCTTATGATTTGTAGTAATTTGTTCCAATTCCTATTGCGATTGGGTAAGCCAGAATGACCTGTGCTAGAAGTGTCAAAATCAAGAAAACAGAAGTAGAAGCAATTTTTAGGGCAAATCCCTCTATGTTTAGTTTTTTTAAATAAATTACTTCAATAAAGGATTTTTAAACACCTGAATAGACTAGAAATAGAATGTTTCTTTGAGCCTTCATTATTTTCTTTTCAAGGTTAGAGTATGTATGTTCATTGTATAGCAATGATGATCCCCTCCCTCGCTAATGAATAAAACAATCTGAGCTGACTGAGATTAGAATTGGGCAAGAAATAAACCAATATAGACCATTTGACTTGTGTTCTTTCCAATGAATTTTATGCACAGGTAAATTATCTGGATTTGTTTCAGCTATTTCAATACATTTTCTTATATCACACCATCAGAGTTAGAATTAGTGTTATCACTTAATGACTAACAGTTACCTTTATGAATATAGATATTCTACAGCATAACCATGATAATAATATTGTGCCAATTAATTAAATCTGTTGGGGGGGAAAGCCTTTAGGCAGAAGATTTTAACTCTAGTGGCAGGAAAAAAAGGAAGTACAGTGATCCCTCGAGTATCGCGAGGGTTACGTTCCAAGACCCCTCGCGATACTCAATTTTTCGCAATATAGTGGTGCGGAAGTAAAAACACCATCTGCACATGCGCGCCCTTTTTCCATGGCCGCGCATGTGCAGATGGTGTTTTTACTTCCGCACCTGGGAAGACCCAGGGAAGGTTCCTTCCGCCGCCCAGCAGCTGATCTGCTCGGCAGCGCCGTAGCAGCGAGGAGCCGAAGATCGGGGTTTCCCCACCGCCCACGCAAAGGGGAAACCCCAATCTTCAGCTCCTCGCTGCTGCCGCGCCTGCCGCTTGTCTGCCCGCCGCTTGTCTGCCACCTGCCTGCCGCCTGCCCGCCGCTTGTCCGCCTGCCGCTTGTCCGCCGCTTGTCCGCCTGCCGCTTGTCCGCTGCTTGTCCGCCCGCCACTTGTCCGCCCGCCGCTTGTCCGCCGCCTGCCTGCCCGCCTGCCCGCCGCTTGTCCGCCCGCCGCTTGTCCGCCCGCCGCTTGTCCGCCCGCCGCTTGTCCGCCACCTGCCTGCCCACCGCTTGTCCGCCCACCGCTTGTCCGCCGCTTGTCCGCCCACCGCTTGTCCGCTGCCTGCCTGCCCACCTGCCCGCTGCTCGGTGCACGAGAGAGGGAAAGTGAGAAAAAGAGGGAGAGCAAGAGGGGGAGAGATAGAGAAAGAGAGAGAAGGAAAGAAAGAAAGAAAGAGATGAGAAAGGAAGGAAGAGAGTGAGAGAGAGGAAGAAAGAGAGAGAGAGAGAGAAGAGTGGAGTATTTTTTAATTAATATTTTCTGAAAAATCGCGATATAGCGTTTCGCGAAGATCGAGATCGCGAAACTCGAGGGATCACTGTACTGACCATTTACTCTTACTAATTACATTTTCATTTATATATCCCAGGGTTTTCCAAACTTTGCAATACCTCCACTGTCTACTGCAGGCACAGCCCCCCGAAAAGAAACTTGGAAAATGCTCCTGCCTTGCCTATATGGTCCTTACCTCCTGACATGACTCAATAAACTCATCCAAAGTTACAATGCCATCTTTGTTTTTGTCCATTTTCTGTAAAGAAAAGAAATGGAAACATTTTGACTCTGTATTGACTTTGAAGCATAATACAATAATGCCACAGAAGCTCAGGTCTAAGCTCTGCAGATGTCTATAGACGTATTTTCCAAATGTGAAATGTTTAAAAATATAAATTTTCAATGTAGAAACACATGAATATTACCTGAAAAAATACTTCTACATGTTGTCTTGGAGCGTCTTCCTTTAACACTGGGTAAGTATACTTGCCCATCATGTCATAAATTGCCTTCACTATATCCATCATTTCCTGAAATTTTGACAATTAAAACACAAGAGAGGTATCAAATAAGGTTAATTTTAAAATCCAATAGAGCTATGGCAATGACACCCTAGAAATCTATTTTTTCCCTTTGAGTGCTGATTTTCCACAACAAAACAATACTAACATGGCAATATTCCATTAGGAGCAGAAATGAGTTCCTCCCTGTTCACACCAGTTCTATAGAATCACTAGCAAACCACTGGTGATGTTGCAGAGCTGGTTTATCGGTGCCGGTCCATGGATGCTGCCTCTTTTTTTGGAATAATAATTTTAAAAAAAACAATTGGGGGGGGGGTTTGCTGGGTTTATGGAACTGCGCATGCGCTGCCATCTTGTTTTTAGCCTTTTTAAAAAAATTTTGCAACTTTTCAGCACTGCACATGCACATGTAGGAGGAATCGAATCAGGGACAAGGTAAGTTAGAACTCTCCCCTGATTAGGAGGACTATCATTTAACCCTGCTAGTCTCCTCGCATTTACTATACACTTGTTACCCTCAGGGTCCTTTTAGACCCGGAGTATAAAAAGGTTGGTTGTAGCTACTGGAATGGTCTTTTTCAATACTTTTTTCACTAGTATACTAATTTGAACATTTCTGAACACAATGAAAGGAAAATTGAAGTGAAAAAATAATGCTTATTTGTTTATTTTGCTCATAAAACCCCGCCCCCCATTTTTGTGAAATTTTATTCATTTTCATCTAGATTAGGCTGCAAAATCTGACTTTTTAAAACCATCTTTGGCATTGGAAAACTAATTTTAACATTTCTGAAAATAATGAAATGAAAATTGAAATGAAAAAAAAAATGATGCTTATTTGTTTATTTTGCTCAGAAAAGAGCCCCCCCTGTTTTTGTGCAATTTTGTTCATTTTTATCTAGATTAGCCTGCCAAATCAGACTTTTTTGACCATCTTTGGCATTGGCATAATAATTTGAACATTTCCGAACACAATGAAATAAAAAATGAAATGAAAAAAAATGATTTTCACAAAGATTGCACACTTGGGTTCCTCAGGGTCATATGTGACCCGGAGTAAAAAAAAGGTTGGTTCTAGCAACTGGAATGGTTTTTTTGAATATGCTTTTCACTGGTATACTAATTTGAACATTTCTGAATACAATGAAATGAAAATTGGAGTGAAAAAATTAATGCTTATTTGTTTATTTTGCTCATAAAAGCTCGCCCCCCATTTTTGTGCAATTTTGTTCATTTTTATCTTGATTAGCCTGCAAAAGCAGAACCTTTTGACCATCTTTGGCATTGGCATACTAATTTGAACATTCTGAACATAATGAAATGAAAATTGAAATGAGAAAAAAGGATGTTTGCAAAGATTATACACTTGTGCTCCTCCGGGTCCTTTTAGACCCAGAGTATAAAAAGGTTGGTTCTAGCTACTGCAATGGATTTTTTGAATACTTTTTTTGCTAGTACACTAATTTGAACATCTCTGATCACAAACAAATGAAAAATGAAATGGGGAAAAAAATGGATTTTGCAGGCTAATCTATCTATAAATTGAAATAATTGCACACAGCCAGGGGAGGGGAGGGTTTTTCTGAGCAAAATAAACAAATAAGCATGAATATTTTCATTTCAATTTTCATTTCATTATGTTCAGAAATGTTCAAATTAGTATACTAGTGAAAAAGGTTCGGGTTTTCTGCCTGTTTATACAAAGTAGCTCGTGAGGTAATGATGAAAGTATCATTTGCTCCTTGGTTAGATTTGATAATAGATTTTTGCACAGTTGTTTGTCTGATGCCAAGTCCTGCTTCTATATGTTAATATACATCGTTTAAAAATATTTTTGCAAGAAAATAAACACATTTTAATTTAATTGTTAAAATATTTTAATTTCCCTGCAAAAATGGAAACAGTATTATACTGTTTGAGTAACAAAAAGCAGCTTTTATTCATTCTCCCTTGGAAAACACAGCATACCCTTCAGAATAGAAACATAGAAACATAGAAGACTGACGGCAGAAAAAAGACCTCATGGTCCATCTAGTCTGCCCTTATACTATTTCCTGTATTTTATCTTACAATGGATATATGTTTATCCCAGGCATGTTTAAATTCAGTTACTGTGGATTTACCAACCACGTCTGCTGGAAGTTTGTTATTTTACTGAAAGAGTAGTAGATCCTTGGATCTACTACTCTTTCAGTAAAATAATATTTTCTCATCTATTTCAACAGAGCATAGAAAAACAAAGTTGGAAGAAATCTATGAGAAGAAACCCTACACCATTTCAGACAAATGCTTGTCCAGTCTCTTTTTGAAGCCTCCAGTGATGGACTACCCACAACTTCTGAAGGCAAGCTGTTTCATTGGTTGATTGCTCCCACCATTAGAAAAATTATCCTTATTTTCTCAGTTTCTTAGTTTCTCAGTTCTAATTTAATTACATTGGGAATAAGTCTCATTTTGATTAGAACTGAGCTAATATATTTAGAAATTGCTGTCACAAAATTCAACCCAGTTATTGGATGAATCTGATGTTTGCCTGTTCCACTTCAAAGAACAGCACAGAAATTCCTTGCAAGCATTTCCTGACATAGTATGTGGCTCAGAAGAGATAATGAGCTTGTGTAATTTATTGAACATATTGAGGGAACTTGTTGCCATGTAAATCCTCAAAGGGCTAAAATGGTCAAGTTGACATATGGTGCTTTGTGCATTGCAAATTTGCCTGTGAGATTATTACCGGAGCCATAAATGTGCTATGTACTTCTCTCTTGTATTCCTATTTTCACAAAGAAATAGTTTGCTGAGAATCAAGTCAGAGATTCTGTTCTTCCAAAAAGCTTTGTCTGGGACAAGACACCCAACAATCAGATTCCTTTTTCCTCTTCTATGTTGTTAGTGTTTTTGCAACATTCATTATTGAATTCCATGTATGGTTCATCTTAATTTTGTTAATTTTTGTATAGATAAAATGCCTCTATTCAATGAATTGCAGTTAAAGAGAATTTAAAGTTTATTGCCCATCCTGATGTTATGGGTACATAAACCCCAATAACAGATATAAGAAGCCTTGCCCTGACTTTGTCTCCACTATGTTCACCATATCTAATTTATATATCTAATGGGAAGGCCAGTACTGATCTTCCACATATGACATTTTGAACGTTGATAGTTAATTCCTTAAAGCCTTACCTCCTTGTTTATATAGCCATCTTTATTTATGTCATAGAGATTAAATGTCCATCGTAGCTTTTCATGAACTGTTCCTCTTAAAAGAATGGAGAGTGCCATCACAAAATCCTGTGAATCCAGGAATACAAATCTGATTTAACTTAATACTGGGTTGCTTTAACCGAATGAAAATGCTTTCTCTGAGCTTTGCAATGATACTTTATTAGAACCAAGATCTTATATAAAAATATTCAGTTATACTTAGCAATGCCTTTGTTCAATTCTAAGGTTAGACCACTATAGTTCAGGCTCTATCTAGATGACAACTTTTCCAAAACAGCACATTATTAAATGGTAGAAAGTGGAAGAAAATTTGCCATATTTTAGGCATGCTTAAGAAGCCTATGATAGGCATTGAATCAGATATGAATAAACATTTAGATATGAGTTATTCGCTTTAAAATTCATAACTTTACTGACTGAATGAACTATATCAAACATTTGCCTTGTAAAATATTGATGCAACAGGTAAAAAGCCCATAACCCCCTTCTTATGCATCACCTCAATTCATCTTGTATAGAAAACAACTTATTCAAGAGATTTTAATGACCTATATATATAGGATGCATACAGAAATTTGCACAGATACACACACAAAACTAATACTTGTTGCTCATATTAAGCATATATAGCCACTCCATCAGCAATTAAAAACATGGTATCACCCAGAGATTATTATTATTTCTTTACCTCAAACTTCACAGATCCATTCTGTGCTGTATCAAATGCATTAAAAAGATAATGGGCGTACATACTAGCATCTGAAAAACAAAAATCAATAGAAGATTATAATATTAAAATAACAAAAGTAATCCTAGGCAGAGCTGAACTAAATATTTATGGGTTCATTTTTGATTCTGAGAACTACGATATGAAAGAGCATAAAAGACAGATTGCCATTTTCCACTGTGCATAGGTAATTTATGTCTGCTTTCCTTTTTTCCCAGTTCCCATACTCATCTTTAAGGTACTATAGATTGAGAAAGTGTATCTTCAGTTCTGTCTAACTCATTAGTTTTCTTTAAGCTAGCTTTACTCAATAAAGAAATGCTGTCACTCACCACCATGTGGGAAAAACTGTGCATAGATCTGTTTGAATGTTTCTTCATTAACAGCTCCACTAGGGCATTCCTATAGGGAAATAAGGAGTAAAGTTTTTGTTTATTTATAGTATCACTTGGTCCCCACTACACTCTTACATCAATTAATGCAAGAAACATTGTAAACAAAATACCTGAACTCCTTTTACAAAAACCTGCTAAATTAGACAATATATTTATCTGCAAAACATGGCTGCACACTTCCCTCCCTGACTCCATTATTACACTAAGAGACTATCATATCCAAGTTATACATGAACTCCATCTTCCATAAACCATCATTTGCAAACAGACATTAAATACCACACTTCATTTCCTACTATGCTACAGAGCCCCTGATTACAACATCACACATGTAAACAAGCTAACCTCATTACTAACATGGGCAGCCTCTGAACCACACCTCTCATTTTTCTTGGCAACCTCAATCTACCTTATATTAAGTGGAGTCTAAATGAATCTTCAACTGAACCCGTAAACTCAGACCTTTACTATGCTATTACTAATCTAGAGTTTGAACAGCTAGTAACAAGCAATACTAGATTCAGCAATTGCCTCGATCTCATCTCCTGCAACAGTTTATATATAATTTGTAAAAATTATAATTTTTAAAAAGCCAACTATGTTATCATAGATGTTGGCCTCTCATCTCTTGATTGGTAAACGTTGTTTTCTGACTGTAATACTGCTGAAGACTACTACAATATCTTTTTGCTCAAAATGAAGAGAGTCATTAAATTATTTGTACCACTAATTATTACCAAAACCAAGAAAAACAAATTATTCATAAAAATAATTAAGCTCCAATCCAAAAATGGATCCCTTTGGAAGAAAAACAAAATTGGCTACGTTGCTAACTTTAAAAGTCACTACAAAAATCTATGTCACCAATTAAAGATCAATATATCAATTATCACATAACTCAAGAAGAAAACCTTCTGTGCACAAATTCCACATGTGCCTTCTACAACTTTGTAAACAACAAACTCAAAGACTTGAGATCCATCCCATCCCAGGACCAAATGGTAAAGAATATAATGATGAAGCTGTTAAAGCCAATCTCTTTAACATATTCTTTGGCTCCATCTTTGTAAACAGCAATGGCTCATGCTCAATATTTCCTAGTCGCACCCCAAACAATTGCAATGAAATCAATTTTACTGAAGATAATGTTGGGAAAGTATTACGCAACCTAAAACCATCTCTGTCCATTGGACCTGACGGTCTATGTGCATATTTCTTAAATAAGCTCTCCACAACCATAGCGGAACCTAGCCTCTTGCCCAATTTATGGTCACTAGCCACAATCAACCCTATCTTCAAAAAAGGAAATTCATGTAATGTTGAAAATTACAGACCAATCTCTTTATGTTGCATCACCTGCAAAGTCATGGAATCAATTATAAATTAATCCATCACCCTTCACCTAGAAACTAACAACCTACTCTCTAACAAACAATTTGATTTCAGAAAAAAAATATCCACTAACCTGCAACACCTACACTGCAAAAACATATGGACTTTACAAGTTGATCGAGGTAAATCAATAGATGCAATTTACATAGACTTTTGTAAAGCCTTTGATTCAATAGTTATTATTATGTATTATTATTAATTATTCGACTTCTCTGCCACCCAATCCCAAAGGACTCAGGGCGGCTTACAACAGTGGCACAAATATAAAAATAATACAAAACAGTAAAAGAAGTCGAATAGTTACCTGAGATTAAAACATACAAACTAAAAAAAAGCCATTAAAAAGTTATTATAAAGAAAAAAGAAAAACACTCTCATATACATGCACACCATTCTTACAGTTGGCCATCAAACTGTGAATTTATGGTCCCAGACCTGTCAGCAAAGTCAGGTCTTTGTGGCTTTGTGAAAGGCCAGCAGGGTGGGAGCAGTACAGTTATTGGGGGGGGGAGTTGGTTCCATAGAGCCAGGGCGGCCACACAGAATGCTCTCCCCCGTGGCCCCGTCAACCTGCATTGCTTAGTCGATGGGACCCGGAGGAGGCCAACTCTGTGAGCTCTTATTGGTCTCTGGAGGTATGCGGCAGGAGACGGTCCTGTAAATAGTCTGGCCCTGAGCCATGTACGGCTTTATAGGTAATAACAAACACCTTGAATTGTGCCCAGAGGCTAATAGGAAGCCAGTGCAGTTCACAGAGCAAAGGTGTTATATGGGTGTACTGAGGTACTCCTATAACAGCTCTCGCGACTGCATTCTGGACTATTTGCAGTCTCCAAACACTTTTCAAGGGTAGCCCCATGTAGAGCACATTGCAATAATCAAGACGGGAGGTATGAGGGCTTGAGTTCATGAAAAACTACTTCAAAAACTAAAATCTTATGGCATCTCTGGTCCACTTCATGATTGGATAACTCTGTCCCTGTCAAACAGACAACAAATGATTAAAATAGGGAGTGCCCTATCAAATCCTGCATCTGTCAACAGTGGTGTCCCTCAAGGCAGCGTTCTAGGACCAACACTATTCATTCTTTACATAAACAATCTTAGTGATCATATTAGAAGTACCTGTTTCCCTTTGCTGACAATGTTAAAGTATTCAACACCACTGACAATATTTCTACCCTTTAAAAAGACCTAGACCATGTATCACAATGGTCTGATAACTAGCAACTTCAAATTTCAATCAATAAATGCTCTGTCTTATACATTGGCAAAAAGAATCAGAACACAAAATACAAACTTGGAGGACACAATGTTGTAGAATACCCTCAGTCTGCTAAGGACTTTGGAATACTCATATCTAATGATCTAAGTGCCAGAGCCCATTGTAACAACATTCCCGAAAAGGCACTAAGAGTTGTTCAAACTCTATTCAAACTCTATGTAAACTGCCCAAATCTCAACTGCAGAAAATATCACTTCAGCAACAGAGTGATCAATGCATGCAATGCCCTACCTGACTCTATGGTTTCTTCCCCAAACCCCTAAAACTTTAACCTTAGACTTCTACAGTCGACCTCACATCAATACTAAGATGTCTGTAAGGGGCATGCATAAGTGAACCATCATGCCTACCATTTCTGTCCTACTGTCTAAATTTAACTATTTTATTTATGTTTATACCATACATATTATCTTGTACACATTTTGATAAGTGAATAAATAATAAAATAAAATAATCATATTTCTGACCACTGAGTACTACATATATGCTTAGAACCTAAGAAACTCTCTTACAGCAATTTTAATCAATATTTTCCTCTCTGCTCAATAAGCAATTTCTTTTGCCATTACCATGCAGTGAAAATCAAATTTAAGTCAAAATCCTTGTTCTGTTGGAGGGGTTGCTAAAATCCATTTTGCCGCCTGGAACAAAGACATGCAGAGCCCATTTTGAACTGATCCCCACAGGCAATTAATTTCATTTGATCCCCACAAAAAAGGAAATGCAGAATCAAAACTAATTAGAGAACAATTGATTGTCTGAAGAGACACAGCTGTTTTGCAATTTGTCTGTAGGTAAAACTGTCTATAAATGTGCAGCATAACAAGATTCTGATCTCATCTACAGTGGGGAGCACGACTATTGCTCGTATTAGCACTGCTGGCTATTGCAAAGTGGAAATACAGAGATACAGAAAAACATTCTCCCATGCTTTAGTGAGGACAAATCAAGGGAAATATTTCTTCACCCAGCGGATTGGTTTATGGAATTCACTTCCAGAAGAGGCCATGACAGCTGTCAGCCTTGATAGCTTCAAGGCAGGATTAGACAGATTCATGGATGCCAAGTGTATCGGTGCTTATTGAAATGGATGTCCATGTGCTGCCTCTATGTTGGTTGAGGCAGGCAGGATTCCCTTGAGTACCATTTGTTGGGGGTCAGGGCAAAGGGAGGTTCTTGCCTTCTCTTTCTGCTCAAGATCCCCATGGACAATCGGTGGGCCACTGTGTGACAAAGAATGCTGGACTCGATGGGTTTGACCTGATTCAGCATGGCTCTTCTTATGTTTATTTATTGATTGATTGATTTTGTCCAATACACAATGAGGGTTTTAGTGGGTATACACATAGTAAAATACATAATGAAGGTTATAGAGGAGATACTCATAGTAAAATATATCTAAGAAACAATAGAAGAGATGATATAGGAATAAAACATATCAATGAAAGAATAGAAGAAGAGATATAGGAATAGAAGAAAGATATAGGAAATATATGAGAGCAATAGGACAGGGGAAGGAAGGCACTCTAGTGTACTTGTACTTGCCTCTTACTGACCTCTTAGGAATCTGGATAGGTCAATCATGGATAATCTAAGGGTCAAATGTTGGGGGTTTGGGGATAACACTATGGAGTCTGGTAATGAGTTCCACGCTTCGACAACTCAGTTACTAAAGTCATATTTTTTACAGTCAAGTTTGGCGTGGTTAATATTAAGTTTAAATCTGTTGTGTGCTCTTGTGTTGTTGTGGTTGAAGCTGAAGTAGTCGCCAACAGGCAGGACGTTGCAGCATATGATCTTGTGGGCAATACTTAGATCATGTTTAAGGCGTCTTAGTTCTAAGCTTTCTAGGCCCAGGATTGAAAGTCTAGTCTCGTAGAGTATTCTGTTTCGAGTGGAGCAGTGAAGGGCTCTTCTGGTGAAGTATCTTTGGATATGCCTTCTGCTTCTAGTGCTACATCAGTTATGTTCACCTCTGTTACCTTGCTTGCTTATTGAGAAATTGGAAAGAATTTATTATTAAACTAGAATACTTTTGGCACTCATTTCCTGTTGGTTTTCTCTACATCATCCTGGTGCCATTGCTACAGTCTCAAGATAGATCAGCCTTTAGGCAAACCCCAACCATTTGTACTTAAAGAAATATCTGGAAATGCAAATTTCCCAGGAAAAGTTTGTTTGCTTTTAGATATTTAAATGTCTTTGGGGCAGAAGATGCTTGGACAAAAGGGAACCAAATGAACAAATGAGAATTAAAATAATTCCTCACAAGCAGGTAACATATGCTGACAAATAGCAAAAACTGAATGCTAAGGAGGGAAAGCTTTTGAAGGTGCAAATGAGTTCGAGTCCACTGAGGGAAAGCAAAATTAAGCCCTATTGATTTTATTGGAAAGTTTTAAGATACTTTTAAGCATGATAATTTAGCAAATGCTCTTTAGAACAGTAATAAAAGGAGAAAAAAATGTACAAAAAACATTTTATTATTTATTTTATTACTTAGATTTGTATGCCGCCCCTCTCCGAAGACTCATTTAATTTTTCTCTGACTGGCAGATATCTGAAGAAGAAATGGTAAAGTGAAGATGTCTCTATTTTTAGTAGAACAGATGATTGTGGCAAAAGATAGACCATTTAAAAAATATGGAAGAAGAACATGACAAATGTTTTACTGACCACGATTGAGACTGATCTGAAAGTGGATTTAAAAATTGTAAGCAACAAAAGAAGCTATACTAGTTATACAAATGAAACCAGCTTTCATTTTAACAAGGATATATGATAACAAATATTAAAAGAGTGGCTAGGATAATTTTCCCATGTTGAAATAACAAAATAGAGTTGTTAAAAATCTTACAGAATTTTCTGTGAAGAGACACAGAAGAAATTAAAAGAAATAAAGGTCTAAAACATTATTAGAAGGGATCAAAGATTAAGATGGTTAAAAGTAAAAGGAAGAAATATAAAGTTGTTTTATTTTATCAAGGTCAAAATAAATATGTTGTTATTGTAGTAACCTTTAATGTTTCTTTTGCTGGTTGAGAATGAATGAGATTTTAAAAATAAGTATGTAGATAAGAAATAATACATGGGAAATAGAGTTCATTTGTTGTATTTTAAGAGAAGATGATAAATTCTAAAATTGTTTATATTTGTTGTGATGAGGAGGATAGTTGTTGGTTTATATATAGTATATATTTCTCCTTTACCATATTCTTTTTTCTTCTCTTTTTTATTTCTTTGTTCTTTTTTCTTCCCTTTATATATGTTTTTATTTCTTTTATTTCTTTTAGCATATTTATCTTCATCTTATTAATTGTAATGCTTAATAAAATTACAGTACTATTAAAAATGACATAGCTAGTCACCATCTATAGAAAAGGAATTGGGACATTAAAAGTAAATTATAAAATAGAGATTTATTTTTTCTATTTATAGATCAGAAATCTATTATAAATATGTACAGACAAACACTGTTAGCACAAGAGAATCTCTGAATTGACAGGTATTTGTGATACCAATGTTGTGTGAAAATGACAAAAAAGAGAGTCTCTTTTCCAGTGAGTCCTTCCTTCCTTCCTTCTCATTAGCTGGCCAAAGTATTTGAGTTTCATCTTCAGGATCTGGCCTTCTAAAGAGCAGTCAGAGTTGATCTCCTCTAGGACTGCCCGGTTAGATCTCTTTGAAGGGACTCACAGTCATCTTCCAGCACCATAGTTCAAAGGCCTAAAATCTTTGGCACTCAGCCTTTCTTATGGTCCAACTTTCACAACCATACATTGCAGCTGGGAAAACCATAGCCTTGACTCTATACATTTTTGTTGGCAAGGTGATGTCTCTTCTTTTTAATATGCTGTCTAGCTCCCCTCTCCAGGAGCAAGCGTCTTTTAATTTCTTGGCTACAGTCCCCATCTGTAGTGATCTTGGAGACCAAGAAAATAAAATTTGTCACTACTGCCATTTCTTCCCCATCTATTGGCCAGGAATTGAGAGGGCCAGATGCCATGATCTTAGGGGTTGTTGTTTTTTTTGCAAGATTTGAATAAACCCTTCTGAGTGTCAAAGTGAACATGTACTTTTAATTTTCAGTCTTTAGACTGCTTTCAAATGCGCCTACTAGTTCCAATTCATTTATACTTAAATGGTCACAGTTTTGTTTCACAAGAACCAAGAATGCTCAAGAGATCTCATTAGCAAAAGAGAGAATAAATTAATACGGCTAAATCTTTAGACTTATTCCTTGGGAAATCAAGCAGGTATGCCCCTTAATATAATTTCTGTTGGAGCAACATGACTATGACAAAACTAGTTCATTAAGAATTTTGATGAATATTCTGTCTAGTTAATTATGCACAATCCTTTAAACTATATAACTAGAAATTTGTGCATATCGGAGATAATTGGGGTATTCTGATGTTCTTCTACACTTTCATAAATTGAGAATTTTCACAGCTAGGATATGAAACTTTATGGGGAAATAATGTTACTTTTCAGACCTTTTCTCTTACATATGCTTCTGCTTACGTTTTCTTGAGTTTCTCCAGAAAAGTAACTATTTTTTTTAAAAAGAAAGTGCATTCTGATACTTGGCAACATTATACCATCATACAAACACATTTTAAAATAAACATACTTTGATAAATAATCTCTTTTGCATTTCAATGCAAGAAAGAGTGAATCTTCAATTAGGATTAATCTGTCAAGCATTCTCAACACTAACAACCATGTTATGCAATGATATAGATGCCCAGTATTCTTGGCCCTTGCGAATCAGACCTTGAATTAGAGTCTTGCCTACTTAATCCATGTAGAGATGTAGAAAAATGCTCCGTTGTATAGAGAAAAAATATTTATTTATTTTATTTTATTTTTTTTGTCAAGTACATATTGGTAGTATACAAAGATAGAACGATGTTCATATACATGATACTAGTAAGAGAGAAACATTAGGACAGGGAATGGTAGGCATGCTGGTGCACTTATGCACGCCCCTTATTTAATCAGAAATGATCATGTCAGCTATGCTCAGAGTTTCTGGAATTTACGGTCTCCCCTAAGAACAAACTAGCATTAAAACCTTTGGAAGTTCAAATCCATCAACATACTGTATTATTATTACCTCATAACATACTGAGCACAAGGTCACAGAAGATTTATTTGTTAGATTTTTATCCTGCCTATATTACATTGGAAATCAAGATTTAATATTATACTTCATGTCACTTCTTTGTATACCATTCCGCCTGCTCTTAGTCTGAGACAGTGCTAATCTGAGTTCACTTGTATCTGCTTTTTCATCCTAGCTGTACATACAGAGTCCCTGCTGTTTACTATTCTCCTAATAAAATTTAACTGGATCAGGTTTTCCCTGATACTATCAGATATTCCCCTGAGGAAATCTCCTAACTGTTGCCAACGGGAATAAAACTTGCTTCATCACTTTTTACCAGGCGGGATTCCCACTTTCTGTAACATTTACGGGAACACACCTGACACAGCTTCCAACATTCCAGAACAGCCCAGGCTTGCATATTTGAGATTTAATTTTCAGCTGTGCTCCACCTAGTGCTTGAAATGTAGGAAGACAAACACTGCCTTCCTCTAGCTAACAGGAGACAGATTTAGATTGAGATGAAACATAGCAAAATACATTAGCTTAGAAATGAGATGAAACATAGCAAAATACATTAGCTTAGAAATATTGAAATCAGGATGAGTAATGAAGCAAATACTTAATTACCACACACCTTATCAATAAACACTAATATTATGAAACATTTTGCTTTTTATGAAATTAATATATTTCAGTGAATGATACTTGTGGCTCATTGCTGAAGTAGAAATTTGATCTGATAGTTATATGTTTCTTTGCAATCTCAGCAGTCCAGCACGCTGTGTATACTTATTCCTTCCCAAACTGTAGGTTTTTAGATTAAAATAAATTACAACATATACAGTAATACCTCATGATACGAACTTAATTGGTGCAAGGAGGAGGTTTGTAAGACGAAAGGTTGGTAAGATGAAACATTGTTTCCCATAGGAAACAATGTAAAGTCAATTAATCCGTGCAACCAAACCCCACCTCCCCACCCCCGCAAAAAACCGGCTTTCGGCGACTGCTGGGAAGCGGCGCGGCTGTTTTAAAAGGTGACAGCTGGCCTAGGGGGCTTCCCAGCACCCCCCCGAACCCGGGTTCGGGGTTCAGGGGGGTGATGGCAAGCCCCCCAGGCCAGCTGCGACCTTTTAAAACAGCCGCGCCGCTTCCCAGCTGTTTCCTGAAGCCGAACGCGGAAGTTCGGCTTTGGCGTTCGGCTTCAGGAGCCAGCTGGGAAGCGGCGTGGCTGTTTTAAAAGGTCGCAGCCGGCCTGGGGGGCTTCCCAGCAACCTCCCAAACCGAACCCGGGGTTCAGAAAAATTTTGCCTCTTCTTACGAACTTTGTTTGAGTTACGAACCGGCGTTCGGGAGGCTTCTGGGAAGCCCCGCCGCCCGGCTGTCACCTTTTAAAACAGCCGCGCGGCTTCCCAGCAGTCTCCGAATGCCGGTTCGTAACTCGAAAAAAGTTCGTAAGAAGAGGCAAAATTTTTCTGAACCCCGGGTTTGTATCACGAGTTGTTCGTAAGACGAGGGGTTCGTATCTTGAGGTACCACTGTATATCCATTTTTTCTTCCTAAATTGGGTTCTCTCCATCTGAATCTACTATATTTAATATTATACATAGTGAAAACAATACAATTGTACCTTTTGAATAAGTTTTGAAAAATTGTGGCCGAATCAAATTATTAATTAGTGTGAGTCTTTTTAATGTGCTGCTTGAACAATGAGCTATCACTATGGAGAGTGATAGCTCACCATTCAAGCTGTGTCTTAAAGACTCACATTAATTAATATTGGAGAGTAGGATTTGGCGAAGGGAGGGAGGAAAGAAGGGAGGGAGGGAGGAAGGAAAGAAGGAAGGAAGGAAGGAAGGAAGGAGAAATTTAACATTTTATATTTGAAGTAATCATACTGTATTATCCCATCTGCCTCCCACCCCCTAGAAAAAAAAGCAGCTTCATAATACTATGGAAGGAAAAGAGAACTTCAGTGAAAATTGAAGCTTACAAATACTTATTTTGTTAGGTCATCCATTCTGTTATCGTAAAAATGATTTGCACAGATACATTTAGCTCCTCAGAAATTCAGTTTAAATGCTTGGATATTTTTTTAAAGACATGACCTTAATGGTATATGACCACAATTGTGAAATACAAAATATTTCCAAGATATCCCAAAGTAATAATGGACTGTCCCAAATCTAATTTGACCCAATGAAGAAATAATAAAGATCCTGGCTGAAATTGCCAGATTACAGAGGTATTAAGTCATCCATTATGTACAACATAGGCTACATTTAATAGTAAGCTGCCTGGCCTCCTTTTAAATCTATCTTTATGACATTAAAAATAGGTACAATAGCCTTTTATCTCTCTGATCTTAGACCTAAAGAAGGACTTCAGAAAAGCTCCCTCTCCTGTTCTGATTTACTGATCAATTCATAATAAGTATATTTTACCATCTTACATTTTTGAATCCTCTGTAAAGCACTTGAAGTTCCTTCTTTGTGAAATTGGTTTGTGCCTCAAGTTGTTCTAATCCTTCTGGTCGATAACATACTGTTGTCATTTCCAATTCATCTTCAATTTTATCTAAAAACAAGGACAGAGTATGATTTGGAACACCATACTGTTTAGGAAGTAGCGGAAGGAATTGAACGAAAACCAATTAAATTGTACATAATTACACATTAAGCAGTATATCCATCCAGTTCTATTCAAAATAAAATCAACGCAAGAAACAGAGGCATATTGCACATTTTAGGTAAGAGTTATTATCACACACACTATTATTATTGCATTCCTGTTGTAACACTCTATTCCTTAATAACATTTGAAACATTTCAAATTCAACCAGAAGATAAGAATCCCAAGTTCCTGCTCCCTGGTTTGAAAATATTTCCCAACATGCAGCAATTTTTTTTAGAACAATATCACAAATTGCAGGTAGAACAAGGACCCAACGTGCTAAAACAGAATAGACAAAAAGTTGTAAAAAAAAATCCTAACACCCTAATATAGCAATGTGCAGTGCTTAACAGATATACTTCTACATAATATATTTAAGATCAGAACAAAGAATTATTACATTTAGCAGGCGATCCATATTTCTTTTGTTATGCAACAAAAGAGTTGGAGAAGACATTCTACCTTTTTTTTTGCTAAGTGAAAAAATAGCAAAAAGGCAATAAGTTCCTGAAATATATAGGTTGTGAAATAAGTATATCTTGCCTATGTTATATAACAGCCTTCCCAAAAGAAGCTATATAAAAGCTATATTAGAAGCTACATTAATTAGCCTTGATGTTATTATTGCTGAATTGCTATTCTAGAAGTAAAGTCAATGCTTATTCTAAGGATATATGTTTATATTGATGCATATTAGTTGTTCTTAATTTGTATATTTGTTGTCTATTATTGATATTTTATGAGCATATATTGTATATATTATATATTATATATTAATTATATTGTTCATTTCTTTTATATATTGTGGAGTGATTTAGAGAACTAAATATATAAATATGTGAAGGGGCACCATGGGGAACATTTCTTTTCCCAAAATTCTTGCTTTTCTGAATAATAATTGAGCACCGCTACTATTTACCCACTGGAGTATAAGATGCACCTTAGTTTTTAGGGAGGAAAATAAGAACAAAACTATTAGTGTGTGAATCGGCCTCCTGGAATACCCCCAAACAGATGAACTTTAGCAACAGGTTTGTTGGTTTTGAGCTCTGCACTTTGGTTTTCCAGACTCTGAAATCTCCATTTCAGAGACTTTTTCAGCACCTGAAACCTCCATTTCAGAGGATTTTTTCAGCCTAAAACCTCTGTTCAAGAAGATTTTTCCCTCAGAGGCTTTTTTCAGCCTTTGAAACTTCCATTTCAGAGGATTTTTAGGCCGGTGAAACCTCTGTTCTAGAGAATTTTTTTCCAGCCCCCAAAACCTTCGTTCCAGAAGACCTCTGTTTCAGATAATTTTTCCATTCCCTAAAGTGACTTTTCTGAGGCTTTTTTCAGCCCCTGAAGCCTCCATTTCAGAAGCTGGAAGAGGCTATATTGAGTGTATAAAAACACACCCAAAAGTTGACTTCATTATATGAATATGCAGATCAATATTAATTTAATTTACAGATTTTTTAAACATAAGTAATCTTTAAAAATGATGAAAAAATTGCAGTAAAAGTTATAACTTTCCTTAAAATCGATAATTTCTGGCAACTCTTTTAGGAGGAAAAAGGTGGGTCTTATATCCCCCAAAATACGGTATTCTTACCCATAGATGTAGTAACTTTCTGAGATAATGAGATGCTGAGAAAATTCAGCAATTTCAATGTAATTAAATATTGTCTTCCATTTTTTATTGTATGTGTTTCTAATTACAATTAGAAGTGTGTATTCAGCTTGGGACTTGTAGCAAAGTGCCTCATTGCATTCTATGGCTATATATACTTCTCAAAAAATGGAAACACTTCTCAAAAAAGGAAACACTCAAATAACACATCCTAGATCTGAATGAATGAAATATTCTAATTGAATACTTTGTTCTGTACAAAGTTGAACGTGCACAACAGCATGTGAAATTGATTGTCAATCAGTGTTGCTTCCTAAGTGGACAGTGTGCTTTCACAGAAGTTTGATTTACTTGGAGTTATATTGCGTTGTTTAAGTGTTCCCTTTATTTTTTTGAGCAGTGTATAAAATCCATCACTTGCAATCAGAAAGGATTGTAAATGAAAATATTTTAGAACCTATAAGTTGACTTCATTATATGAATATGTAGATCAATATTAATTTAATTTATAGATTTTTTAAACATAAGTAACCTTTAAAAATGATGAAAAAATTACAGTAAAAGTTATAACTTTCCTTAAAATCGATAATTTCTGGCAACTTATGTAGTTGTTAACACAGAGTCTATGATTTTTTTAAAAAAAAACTAAAAAAGAACTTTGTTACATTCATGTCCCCAATGCATTCTTTAGAGCAAACAATTATATTTTGAATACTTTAAGAAAGAAAGGAAGAAAGAAAGAAAGAAAGAAAGAAAGAAAGAAAGAAAGAAAGAAAGAAAGAAAGGTGAAATCGTCGAGTCAATATTGACTCCTGGTAATCTAAGTCTCCATGTATGTATTAAAAAATAATGTTGGAATAATATGTCCTTTTCTGGAATGCTTCTTCAATTATCCAGTTTTTCCAAGTGTCTGGGTATTCAACAGGGATCTTTATAATGAAAAGGCAAACAGATGACTGGGGTATATTTTTCCATTCCATTCATTTGTGTCCAAATCTTAAACTGCTTTGACAAGTCCCTGCGGTATTCTTGGCAAGGTTTTCAGAAATAGTTTACCATTTACTCTTTCTTAGGGCTGAGTAAGAGTTATTGGCTTGAGATCATCCAGTCAACTTTGTGCCAAAGGCAGAACTAACAGTCCCTTTGTTTCTATCATGATGCCTTCTATCATGATGTTTCTATCATTCCACCAAACTGGCTCTTGAGAGGTATTATTTGTAGTTAGCTGCTTATTTTCATCCACCCAATATACTTTGCAGACTCATGTTTTTCACTTTTCTTCATATTTTGATAGAGTTTGAAATTCAAAGAAGTCATTGTTTTTGTGGTTTTCATAGATGGAGATAAACAGAAGAAGCAAGTATTATTTCATGCTGAGCCAAGTCACTGATTCTATGAGCATGAACTACCAGCAGATATATAACCTTAGCTCAGTGGAATTTCACTGTCAGGGGTGGACAGCTCCATTTACCTTCGCCACCGGTTTGCATTGCGATGTTTCGCACACACATGCCACCTTGTGCAATTCTGCTCCCATGCATGCTTAGTAGCTAGAATCAGCCCAAAATCCAGCTGAGAAGCTGATCAGTTATGCTTTGGGCAAAGGATTAAAGGTAAATATAAACCTGGGGGCAGGTGGAAGGGCCCTTTTTCAAGCAGCAGCAGAAGAAAAACTTCCAAATGGTAAAAAATTCGAGGGGAAAAAAAGATGGTGGTGCCCACGGATCAGCACCAACTGAACCAGATCTGTGATTCCATCATAACGTCACCAGTGGGTCACTACCTGTTCAGGTGATCTGATCCGAACTGGGAGGAACCCACCCGATAGGAAGTAACACATTTAAAGCTAAGAAACACTGGAAAGCCTTTCCATAAATTCATGTTATCTATATGCTAATGATCTCAGCACCCCTTCCACAAGATTGCCTCCTCTGCCATGACACTAAAACCTGTCCTCTTTGTACATCTTCATCCACAGGCCAGGGAGATGGTTGAGGAAACCAATTAGTGTGTGAGGTTGCCAATTGATCTCTCCTGAAGAACTTCTGTGGCTTGACAAACAATAATACACCAAAGTCATTGTTTTCAATGGCCTCAATTCCTTCACTTGTTGCCTAACTATTTTTCATGGAGCCTGCAAAGGTACAGGAACCTGTCTAGAGCATAGTCCCATGGAGAAAACAGCAAGAATGAATCGTATACAGTACGTTGCTGCTGGTTATGGTGTGGACCTCCCTGCAGATTTCATGAAAGGATCAGCTGGATGGATCTTGTACTTCTGGAACAGCAGCCTAAGAAGAGTAAGAGGTGGGAGTAAAAAGGACAGAGGGAAAGACACATGAGCAACCAGAAGCAGCTACCTGAAAAGCCTCCTTTCAATTGGAGGCTGTTAGAAATCACCCTTTGCATTGCTGCATTCAAACGAAGCATCTGCAAAGCAAAAAGTTGCACAACAGACTTTGGCCAGCGATGGCAGTCATTGGCACGGAATGCAAGAGAGAACATAACTGGAAGAAAGGATGAATGTTTTCCCTATGTATAGGAGACAGCACTCCTGACTATGAGGAGTGGCGGAAAAATGGTTGTAGTAATCCTAATCAATATTAGTAATATAGGAAGATTATACTTAGATACGGCCATGGATGCTAAGATCAATAGAGATTATGTGTGTGATGACAAAGCACCTGGCATCCCCAGCTCTTGAACTGAGTTAAAAACTTGATGTAGGACAAGATATTTATATTCATTCTAGGCAGAGAAGCATCTATCTATCTATCTATCTATCTATCTATCTATCTATCTATCGATCGATCGATCGACCGACCTACCTACCTACCAGCTCTTGAACTAAGTTAAAAACTTGATGTAGGACAAGATATTTATATTCATTCTAGGCAGAGAAGTGTCTATCTATCTATCTATCTATCTATCTATCTATCTATCTATCTATCTATCTACCTACCTACCTACCTACCTACCTACCTACCTACCTACCTATCAGTATCAAATCTATAACCAGTCCTAGTAGGGTAAAGTCAAAACCTTAAGGTACCCATTTTAATATTTAAAATATTAAAACATGTTTGTGTGTGTGTGTCACCTCTCCCTTCCTCCCTCCCTCCAAGATAGTAAATGTTTGCAGTTACGTTCCAGATTAGCATGTGAAGGGTTTTTTAAAGGAACATTTGGGGATCTTCTTGTTCCTTGAAGAGGTCAAAATATACATACTTATTTAGACCTAAGGAGCACATGGTACCATATGGTTATTATAGAAAAACATTTTCCCTAAACATTTTTTCAACATGAAAGATCTATACCATTGACTAATGGATTTCTTTTAAAACATGGCTGCCCTTCCTATATTACTACAGCTAAATGTCTTTTATAAATATGCTGTACAGATGTTTCACAAACTCGAGAAGGTATCATTTAAAGCTGATGAAACTTCTCTCCAGTGATTATTGGAAAAGCCTTTCTTGCTTCATTCAGTAGCTTTAATCTGTACTAATACTGTGTTCTTGTTTTCCCGTTTATCCCCTTTTTCTCTGTTAAGCTCTAATTGACTCTAAGTAACTTTTTTCTTCTTTGAACTTTCTTAATTTGCAGTTCAGCTTCGTTTGTTGGTATCTACTCCTCTTTGGGGGTAGCATTGGTCTGCAGCTGATGGATGGCAATTTGGGAATGAAGTTACTTGATTATCTATTCTGTGTTCTTCACTCATTTTCACATTATTTAAATTTATTAATTTTACCAACTATTAAGAATGGATGGAACTACCCATTCTAACTTTACTTGGTTTTCCATTGTTCAGTATTAAGTGAGGTTTGATCACTTTCTATACCAGTGTCTGACTTTTTCAAACTTAATTAATCCAGCATAAAAATTTGGGTAGATTTTTGTATGCAACACATGTATTTAGGGGTACTCTTTGGAAGACATTTCCTATGCAACTTTTGAATTTCAAACCTCATTTTGAAACTCATGTCGCCAGTTGTAGAACTCCCATATCTAGATGGAAAAAATCCAGATGGCCATTAAATGGCAGTACTATAAGGAAATACATAATATTCTAATTATGTATGTATGTATGTATGTATGTATGTATGTATGTATGTATGTATGTATGTATCTATCTATCTATCTATCTATCTATCTATCTATCTATCTATCTATCTATCTACCTATCATCTATCTATCTATCTATCTATCTATCTATCTATCTATCTATCTATCTATCTATCTACCTACCTACCTACCTACCTACCAACCAACCAACCTACCTACCTACCTACCTACCCTCTCTCTCTCTACCTACCTACCTACCCTATCTATCTATCCTCTCTCTCTCTCTCTCTCTCTACCTACCTACCTACCTATCCTCTTTCTCTCTCTCTACCTACCTACCTATCCTATCTATCTATCCTCTCTCTCTCTCCCTCCCTCCCTATCTATCTATCTATCTATCTATCTATCTATCTATCTATCTATCTATCATCTATCTATCTATCTATCTATCTATCTATCTATCGGATTTATATGCCGCTCCTCTCTCTGGGGACTCAGGGCGGCATATAAATCCAATTAATAAATAATTTGCTGCCATCTAAAGGATTATGCAGAATTTGCAGTCCATGTATGGCTACTTTGGTTACAGACCTGTTCTTACTTACAAACTCAATTGCAAAATGGAATGCTTTGGTATCATGGTATCATTAGACTACATCAAGTGTTTCAAACTCAAAGCCTTGGGGCCAGATCCGGCCCATGGCTTGCTTAGATCTGAACCATGGGGCTGACCTGGAAATAGTGAAGGATCAGCCCACAGTGCCTTTGCCAGTAAAAATGTAAGTCAGGAAGGCTGTGTGCTGAGTTCCATTTTCACTGGCAGATGGTTGCAGGAAGTCCTCAAAACTGAAATGTGCTGGCAAAGTGGTCAGCCGCTGCAGATGCCCCCGACACGACTGAAATCAAGCTGGCCATACCGTTGCTGGTCATACCAACCCTGGTCCTTTAAGGTCAAACATAACCCCGATGCGGTCTTCAATGAAATTGAATTTCATACCCCTGGACTAGATAATAGTCATGGTATCATCAAATTAGAAATTAGGAGAACATACGTTCTACTTTGGGCTTAGGCATCAATCTAACTGCATAACTTTGGCCCAATAATTCTCACTCAAGAAAAAGGCATAGGTCAATCACTTCTAAAATCTTGCCAAGAAAATGGCAGTGACTTGCCAGGACTCAACATGGTTCTCAAAGCTTCCACCCCCCAAAAGTAGATGCAAGATGAACAATTTTTATCTCCCATCAACAATATATGTTGGTAGATTCTAGGCACATGTCTTTTCTTCTGTTCTCTTCTGTCCTCTTTCCTTGTACGCAAATTCCAGAACAATATTCCACAATATTAGAAGCAGTGTTTCAAAGTCCAAATTGAGGTAATTATTCTTGATAATGTTTAGAATTTCTTAAAGCTTGAGAATAACTGAATCCTGGGAGTTAGACAAAAACATTGAAATAAGGACTTAAGGTGAATGCATACATTTGAGAAAGAAATGGGAGCATTACTCTAATAGGAACTCTAAATAAGAAAAATAAGAGTGAATATGGGCTCAACATCCTTGTCTTTTGTTATTTAAACATTGATGCTTAGAGTATGAGAACTAAGAAGGCATATATTGCATAATAAGCATATTTGAGAATTGGCGGGATAGCTTCCATGATTAGACTCAAGCAATCAAAGCATGCCATTTATTCAGATTAAAATGGAGGAAATGAGGTGTTACATTTTGCCCTAAATTTTCAGACTTGCTGAATGAATTTGAGGGTACTATAAAATGCATCTGTGTTAAAATGTGTTCTCAAATGAGAAATGAGCAGCTACATAACAAAATTAGTTTTTCATGACTGCTTTTTCATTTTTTTGCAAACAATATCCAGGTTTCGGGGTATGAGCCAATGACTGCATCCTGATATTCAACAAGCCATGCTTTCAGAGCAGTTCTGACACCACACTTGGCAACACATATCAAGGAACCACAGGTGGTGAAAGCCCTTTCTCTCACACCCCCTGCTATTATGGGCTAGAGAGCAGATGAGGCAATAAGTGATGGCAGTTCACATCTCCAAGTTGCTACCCGAAGGAATAACTGGAACCAGCACATTAAAATGTTTGACACCTGCTGTTTTCCATGCTATAGGCACAACCAACAATTACTGATTGTATATAATCTGTAGGTATTTCCAGTGGGATTACTATAGCCTCTTGCTATTATTGTGACTTGGATTCCTTTCATTTAGTGTAACCTGATGATATAAGTAAGATTCCTATAATTGTCAATATTCATTATATCTTTAATTTCATAAGTTTTCCATTTTTATTGAATAAACATTCCATTCATTATATATTTATTTAATAAATTTATATCGCCACCCATATCAAATATCTGACTTTGGAAGGTTAACAATTAAAAATAAAATTAAAAAAGTATAGGGATCTGGAATCTGCTCCCCCCAGAGATTTGCACTGCCCTCACTCTCCTCGCCTTCCATAAAAGTTTAAAGATCTATCTGTGCCGCCAGGCTTGGTCCATTAGATCCTAGCTCCCTGGCCAACGAGTGTAGTATGTCTGGTTGGCTGAATGGGAATGAATGATTTTAAATGTTATTAGAGTTTTTTTAAAAAAATTAGCTATATTAATTGATGAAGTGGACAAGGCCATTGGAGCTGTGAGTTCCGCCACCTGTCTACTGGATCCGTGTCCCTCCTGGCTGATTTCGGCCAGCAGGGAGGTGACACGGAGCTGGGTCCAGGAGATTATCAACGCTTCCTTGGGGAGGGGATCCTTCCCATCATCCTATAAAGAGGCGCTCGTGCGCCCCCTCCTCAAGAAGCCTTCCCTGGACCCAGCCGTACTTAATAACTACCGCCCAGTCTCCAACCTTCCCTTTACGGGGAAGGTTGTCGAGAAGGTGGTGGCACTCCAGCTCCAGCGATCCTTGGAAGAAGCCGATTATCTAGGTCCCCAGCAGTCGGGTTTCAGGCCCGGTTACAGCACGGAAACTGCTTTGGTCGCGTTGATGGATGATCTCTGGCGGGCACGGGACAGGGGTTTATCCTCTGTCCTGGTGCTTCTTGACCTCTCAGCGGCTTTCGATACCATCGATCATGGTATCCTTCTGCACCGGATGGAGGGGTTGGGGGTGGGAGGCACTGTTCTCCAGTGGTTCTCCTCCTACCTCTCCAGTCGGTCGCAGTCGGTGTTAGTGGGGGGTCAGAGGTCGACTCCGAGGTCTCTCCCTTGTGGGGTGCCTCAGGGGTCGGTCCTCTCCCCCCTGCTATTTAATATCTACATGAAACCACTGGGTGAGATCATCCAAGTGCATGGGGTGAGGTATCATCAGTACGCTGATGATACCCAGCTTTACATCTCCACCCCATGTCCAGTCAACGAAGCAGTGGAAGTGATGTGCCAGTGTCTGGAGGCTGTTGGGGCCTGGATGAGTGTCAACAGACTCAAACTCAACCCGGATAAGACGGAGTGGCTGTGGGTTTTGCCTCCCAGGGACAATTCCATCTGTCCTTCCATTACCCTGGGGGGGGGAATTATTGACCCCCTCAGAGAGGGTCCGCAACTTGGGCATCCTCCTCGATCCACAGCTCACATTAGAGAACCATCTTTCAGCTGTGGCGAGGGGGGCGTTTGCCCAGGTTCGCCTGGTGCACCAGTTGCGGCCCTATTTGGACGGGGACTCACTGCTCACAGTCACTCATGCCCTCATCACCTCGAGGTTCGACTACTGTAATGCTCTCTACATGGGGCTACTTTTGAAAAGTGTTCGGAAACTTCAGATCGTGCAGAATGCAGCTGCGAGAGCAGTCATGGGCTTACCTAGGTATGCCCATGTTTCACCAACACTCCGCAGTCTGCATTGGTTGCCGATCAACTTCCGGTCACAATTCAAAGTGTTGGTTATGACCTTTAAAGCCCTTCATGGCACTGGACCAGAATATCTCCGAGACCGCCTGCTGCTGCACGAATCCCAGCGACCGATTAGGTCCCACAGAGTGGGCCTTCTCCGGGTCCCGTCAACTAAACAATGTTGGTTGGTGGGCCCCAGGGGAAGAGCCTTCTCTGTGGCGGCCCCGGCCCTCTGGAACCAACTCCCCCCGGAGATTAGAACTGCCCCTACCCTCCTTACCTTCCGTAAGCTCCTTAAGACCCACCTGTGTGGTCAGGCATGGAGGAACTAAGACATCTCCCCCGAGCATATATAATTTATGAATGGTATGTGTGTATGTATGTGAGTTTAGAAAATGGGATTTTTAAAAATGTTTTTAGTATAAATTTAGATTTGTTATAAATTGTTTTTTGCACTTTGTTGTGAGCCGCCCCGAGTCTGCAGAGAGGGGCGGCATACAAATCTAAATAAATAAAATAAATAAATAAATAAAATAAATAATTTTTTTAGATTTGTATATTGTTTATTGTATTATGTGTTGTGAGCCGTCCCGAGTCCGCAAAGAGGGGCGGCATACAAGTCCAATAAACAAACAAACCAGAAGGTGTTGTTGTTGTTTTTTTAAATCTATAGCATAGAATAGTTGCCAAAGATATTAACAAGGACCCATAATCAAGTGTGTCATAAAATGAGCTCATGTCTGTCAGGGCCCTAGGCCTGATAGAAAGGCTTTAAAAAAAATCTTGGAAAACACCAGCAAAATCAGGGCAAGTCCCATTTCAAGACAGATGATATTCCAGAAAACAGGTGGCATGGCCAAAAAGACTCTTCCTGGGCTCTGCCAGATTGAACTCTCTATCTGATTAATTCCTGGTGATAGTCTGACTACACCTTATTTTCTTTGCCATTTTGCATCTATATGAAATCACTGGGAAAATTTCTGTGAGAATTTGGCACTCTGTAGCATCATTTATGGATTTATTCATTTATGCCTTTATTTATTTATTTTCATTTACTGGAATCTCAGCGATTCACGGATTCTCTGTGTCAATAATGAAACCATACCTATATTAAGAAAATTTTCAATAAGTGACAAATGAATTGATCTAAGAATTGATAACAAGCGTATTCTGGTGGAGACCAGTTTTCCCAGTGCAGTGGACTTAATGATTCGGGAAGTTCTAGGACACTCAGTTATAGCCAGATGCTGTGCCTGATATCTTAGCTGCATGCTTTATTGGATAACTGATTTCTGACTATCATGAGCAAAATATTTAATGGGGTTACCTAGGAAGGATATTGCTTGATTTATGTTTTTGAGTACAGATTGAAATGAGAGCCAGTGTCATGTAGTGGTTAAGGCTGGAGAGTTCCAAGGTCAAGCGTACTCCTACCCATTAACACCCTAATCTTAGGCCTGGTCTTTTACTTTCAGCCCAACCTTTGTCAAGAAATTGTTCTTATAGAAAAAAAATGGCAAGATGAGTATTATGTACACTATTGTGAGTAGCAATAGTAATAGCACTTATACTTATATACCACTTCATATGCTTTTGTAGCCCTCTCTAAGTGGTTTTACAGAGTCGGCATATTGCCCCCAATAATCTGGGTCCTCATTTTACCTACCTCGGAAGGATGGAAGGCTGAGTCAACCTTGAGCCTGGTGAGACCCAAACTACCAAATTGCTGGCAGCTAGTGAACAATAGAAATAGCTTGCAGTACTGTTCCCTAGCCACTGCACCACTGTGGCTCTTATATTTGGAAGAAAGGTGGAATGTAAATAGATATTTGTTATATTTTCCTTTAAGCATCATGTACTACATTTGAAATAGTAAAATTGGCCATGCACATATCTAATCATATATTTTTTGAAGGAGAAAAATATCTTATTAAAACTATTCAGTTCAACTATTGGGTGAAGATATTAAGAATGACAAAATTTCTTTATATTAAAATTTGTAACTTTATTGAAATCATTGCATTTATATGAACAATACATCACAACGTAAGCAAACTAGCACAAACCTGTCTCCTATTTTTAAATTAGAAATGAAGAATTTATTCCAGTATAATAACAATCGTGAACTGTGAATATAGTGCAACAAGAAAATTTTAAAGACCGTGGAACTGAGCACAATTACTCAAATACTTCATAAATGGGACATAAATAATGAGCACAAAGATTCTCACAATCCTCAGACAAGAGAGGTTTGTTTCTAAAGTGAGGTACTAGATTGATCATTGTTGCAAGTTACAAATAATGAATTTAAACTGCATTTGACAGAACCATTAAATGTTTGGCATACAAATATAACTAACTAACTAACTAACTAACTAACTAACTAACTAACTAACTAACTAACTAACTAACTAACGAAACAAACAAACAAACAAACAAACAAACAAACAAACAAACAAACGTTTTATTAAATTGGCACCACTTTGGGACTGTTTTAATAAACATCCAGGACAAAAGTATTTTGTAAAATATTTTTTTTTTAATGAATTGCTATCAGTTAGTTGGTATTTGATTTCACTTGGCGGAAGTAAAAGACATTTGATTGGTATGCAACACTTACTGCTAACCTTTATTCTTATAGATGTTCTGTCACTGTAAACAATGCTCAGTTCCCATTCTGGCTATCCGTAAGTGGTTTAAGCTTAATGCACCCAGAATGGTCTGAAGATCCATTAACAAGAATCTAAAGGTATGATGCTAAACACTATGGCCACTGTGAAAGAGACAAGTAAAACGGTTTATCCTGCTGACAAGCTTTTATGCCCAAGCTGTATGCCTCCATAATAGTCAAAAAGCTTTTAGGAAATGGACTGAAATTGCTGCTGAGGCATTGCTTGATAACAATATCTGAATCTAGTAATCATTCATTCCAGTTAATCAACCTGTCCCTCCTGGTCAGACAGAATGAGCATGGCAGAGTCAAAAAAAGAGGCTTTTCTTTCCCCTGAGGTGAAGTTGGTACCCACTCTATTGGCTTTCCAGAAGTTAAGACCTGGTTCTGCCAACTAGCATGGAGATCCTAGAATGGAAAGGAATGTTATGATGGTGGGTGCTTGAGAACTTTCTTCACATCTTTTTAACTTTATTTTGTATGGATTTTTGTTTTGTTTTTATACTTGTAAATCTCCCACAGTCACCGATTAATAAATAATTTACTAATATACATGAAAAGTCAATCTTACATTTTACTCTGATTCAACTTTATATGTCGTAGTTTAATATTATTATATTACATGATTATATTACTATAATTACTGATTACTATATTGCAGTGTTTTTCAACCAGGGTTCCGCGGAACCCAAGGGCTCCACAAGGCCCAGTCAGGGGTTCCATGACTTAATAAGAAGGCAAGGCTAGGCAGGCCCCCCCTTCAATGCCACCTGCTTCTGCAGTGGGACAGCCTCTTCCTCCATCTCATGTCTTGCAAATCAGTCATGCTCAGTAGCAGCAGACGCCAAGCAGGAGGAGGAGTGGCAGCGGCATTGGCGCCGACAGCAGAAGCAGTGCCCCTCTAGCCCCTCGCTGCAGCAGCGGAGCCAAAGCATGGGCTGCAGCGGCAGGAGGAGGAGAAGGAAGAGGAGGAGGCGGGAGCAGTTGCCTCTCCAGTACCTCCAACATGGAGCTTCCCAGTCCAGGGCCGAGGTGCGCCATGTGGCTCAAGGTTCTCTCCCACTCCTCCTCACACTTTGTTCCTGCACCCGTGTACATGTCACCGTGCTTGGCCAAGCGGTCAACTCATTATCTCCCTTTTCCCTGCACAGGACACTGTAAGAGAGTGCGCCCTAATACTCCCCTCACGCTCAGGGCCTGAGAGGGCAGGAGGAACGGAAGGTGGAGTGGAAGGCGTCCACTCTGGCTTTGCTTTCACTCTGACCCTCCCATCAGCCCCTGCAGCTGCCAAAAAATGGGGAGGGAAAGCGGGTGTAATGGAGCGAATGGCCTCCGCTTATTGCCCTGCTTAGGCCCGGCACTCTCGGCAAGGGTACACGGCTCGGCCTCTCTCTCTCTCTCACTCTCTCTCTGCTACTCCGCAGCCACGGACCCCCACATGGTAAGGCTGCATTACTATTAGTCTTCTCATCATTCCTATCCCTGATCTCCCACTTATGACTATGACTGTAACTTGTTGCTTGTATCCTTATCATTTATATTGATTGTTTCTTGATTGCTTATTTGTACCCTATGACAATCATTAAGTGTTGTACCTCATGATTCTTGACAAATGTATCTTTTTTGTATGTACACTGAGAGCATATGCACCAAAGACCAATTCCTTGTGTGTTCAATCACAGTTGGCCAATAAAAAAATTCTATTTCAGCTTCAGGATGTACAGCGTAATGCAGTGTTTTTCAACCAGGGTTCCGCCAGAAATCTGACGACAGCAAAGGGTTCCCCTGAAATAAATTGAAAAATACTGCTATATTGTATTATATAACACGATTATATAACTTTGTTGTTTGTGTGTACGCCGAGATCTTATCAATCGGAGACAAATTCATCGTGTGTCGAATCACTTGGCCAATAAATTATCCTAATTCTAAGTTACTCTTTAGGAAGCATTTCTTTCCAAACCAGTTATGGATTGGATATTATCCTTTTTGGGAGCATTCACACTTTATTCATCCTACTTGACAGCCCCATCACAAGAAGAGTCAAACAGTCATATTTGGAGGGCAAGAATCGGTGACACTTCTCTGTATTCATTGTAAATGCAACCTCCAGTCATGCTTTCCACTTGTCATTTTAAATATTCTTTATTCTTTCCCTGTTGTCACCTTGAATGTTCTTGTCAGTTTCAGCTGGTGTGCTTTACTTTGTTATAGGATAACCCCAGCAATTCAATTGCTATTTGCAGAGAGAGGAATGACTCTCTACTGAATCAATGTTTACCAAGTTCACTAACGTCTTCCAGAACAAGACTTTTGAATAATGCTATAATGGCACCAGTGGTGAGTTCTAAAACCTGTTGCTACCAGTTTGTGTGTGCGCATGGCCTCTGTTCATGCACAGAACGTATTGGGCAGGTGGTGGAGCCTCCCACTGCTGCTGCTACTGGTTTACAGAACCAGGTCAAACTAGGTGCAATCCACTGATGAATGGCACCATAACTGTAACACCTGCCTAGTAGGTAAACCTGACAGACTTTTCTATTTTTAGTATTAGCTCCAGATGTTATCCTTTTTATCTTAGTTTTTTTACTGCTGTTCTGTTTCGGGTCTATTTGACCCGAAGCCAAGTTTGAGTCCCTGTAAAAAATTGTCCCTGCATATCTGAAACTTGTAATTTCATGACTGTTAATCATTTCAGGGGTTCTCTCTATGAGAATTTTTTTTGGGGGGTGGGGGGCTTAGTTTTTGCTGGGCAAAAAAAGTTACAAATCTTCTGTTCCCGGGTCACCCTGACCCGGACCGAAAACTCTTCATTTGCAGTGCTTATGTTTGGTCTTTTTGAAAGCTTTTTTCACTTGGAAAGTAGTCTGAACATTTCTGCACACAATGATATGAAAATTGAAATGAAAAAAGTAAATCTTATTGGTTTATTCTGCTGATATAATGCACCCCCCCCCCCGTTTTTGTGAAAGTTTTTTCAATTTATGGATAGTTTTGCTTGCAAAATGCATTCTATTTTACTGACGTTGGTGTGGGATTGGTAGCTTGAACATTTTTGAATATAAGAAAAATATAAAGGAACTGAAAAAAATGATTCTTACTGGTTTTTTAACATCAGAAATAAGGCCTCCCCCCCTCAGCTGCTTGCAACCATTTTCACTTTTTATTTTTTTATGCTCCAAATCTGAAATATTCTTTAAAATCTTAGGCATTCATTTACTCAATTTAACAATGCCGATCATCAAAAAAATATTTGTAGGGGTGGGGAAAAAAAATTTTTCTGGGCAAAAAAAAAGTCACGTTTAGTCTGTTCGGGTCATATAGACCCGGACCAAAATGATTTTTTTAGGTACAGTACTTGAATTTGGTCTTTTTGAAAACTTTTTCAACTGGAAAACTAGTTTGAACATTTATGAACATAATGATATGAAAATTGAACTGGAAAAATTGAGACTTATATTTTTATTTTGATCAAAAAGCCCCTCCCCCCATCCTTTCTGAATTTCGTGTCAATTTCTATTTTTTAAGGCTACAAATCCCCAAGGAATTTCCCCCCAAAAGGTTTGATATACTAAATTGAACATTTATGAATATAAGAAAAATATAAATGAACTGGAAAAAATGGTTCTTATTGGTTTATTTTTGCCACAAAGGGGCCACCCCCCCTCGGCCTTGCTGTGTGCCATTATTGTCACTTTTTATACATATTTGGCTAGAAATATTTGGAATATCCTTTTGAAAATCAACCACATTGTAGCCAGAGAACTAATTTTATGAAACAAATCCATTGTACTAAAAAAAAGTATGTAAGTTTGAAATTAACAGCATAATTTTTATATAAATTGAAATAATTGAACATGGGGGGAGGCATACATTTATGTGCAAAATAAACCAATATGCATCAATTTTTCCAGTTCAATTTTCATATCATTATGTTCAGAAATGTTCAAGCTACCAATCCCACACCAACTTTAGTAAAATAGAATGTATTTTGCTAGCAAAACTATCCATAAAGTGAAGACTATTTTAAAAAAACGGGGGGGGGCGTGCATTTCATCAACAAAATAAACCAATATGCATCAATTTTTCCAGTTCAATTTTCATATCAATATGTTCAGAAATGTTCAAGCTACTAATCCCACACCAACTTTAGTAAAATAGAATGTATTTTGCTGGCATAATTATCAATAAACCTAAAAAGAATTCACAAAAACGGGGGGAGGCATATTTATGTGCAAAATAAACCAATAAGGATTAATTTCTTCAGTTCAATTTTCATATCATTGTGTGCAGAAATGTTCAGACTACTTTCCAAGTGAAAAAAGTATTCAAATTGACCAAACATAAGCACTGCAAATGAAGAGTTTTCGGTCCGGGTCAGGGTGACCCGGGAACAGAAGATTTGTAACTTTTTTTAAACAGAACAGCAGGGTTAGAACAAATTCAATTATGCATCATTTAACTCATATTTTCTGGCTAGTTTCATCCAGCAGGGAGTGACATGAGGCTGGAACCAGGCTGTTATCAATGCTTCATTGATGGAGGGGCACTTCCCATCTCCATTAAAAGAGGTGGTGGTGTGTCCCTTCCTCAAGAAGCCTCTGGATCCAGCTATTTTAAACAACTATTGTCCGGTCTCCAACCTTCCCTTTTTGGGGAAGGTTGTTGAGAAGGTGGTGTCGCTCCAACTCCAACAATCCTTGGATTTTCTGGGCCCTCAGCAGTCCGGTTTCAGAAATTGCTTTGGTCGCACTGATGGATGACTCTAGTAGGCCTGGGATAGGGATTATTCCTCTATTCTGGTGCTTCTTGACCTCTCAACAGCTTTCAACACCATCGACCATGCTATTCTTCTGTGCCAACTGGAGGAATTGGGAGTGGGAGGCACTGTTTTATGGTGGTTCTCTGGTTGGACACAGTCAGTGTTGGCAGAGGGTCAGAGGTCAACTCCTAAATCCCTCCTTTGTGGGGTCCCTCAAGGGTTGATCCTCCCGCCTATTTAATATCTACATGAAACCCACTGGGTGAGATCATCCGACGACATGGTGAGTTACCATCAGTTTGCTGATGACACTCATCTCCACCCCGTGTCAATTCAGTGAAGCAGTGAAGATTATCTGCTGGGGTTTGGAGGCTGCTAGGGTTTGGATGGGTGTTAACAGGCTCAGGCTCAACCCTGACAAGATGGAGTGACTGTGGGTTTTGCCTCCCAAGGATAATTCCATCTGCCCATCCATTACCCTGTGGGAAGAACATTTGACCTCCTCAGAGAGGGTCTGAAATGTGGGAGCCCTCCTTGATCCACAGCTGAACTTAGAACATCTCCTTTCGGCTGTGGCAAGGGGAGCATTTGCACAGGTTCGCCTGGTGTACCAGTTGCAGTCCTATTTGGATAGGGAGTCTCTTCTCAAAGTTACTCATGCCCTTATCACTTCGAGGTTTGATTACTGCAATGCCCTCTATATGGGACTACAGTTCGGAGACTGCAGTTAGTGCAAAATACAGCCACACGAGCCATTATGGGACTTTCAAATATACCCATATCTCAACACCACTCTGCAAGCTGCATTGGCAACCAATTGGTCTCTGAACACAATTTAAAGTGTTGGTCATGACATATAAAGCCCTACATGGCTTACGATCAGGTTACTTATGGGACCATCTCCTGCCTCATGAATCCCAGCAACGGGTCAGGTCTCACAGAGTTGGCCTTCTCCAGGTTTTATCACAATACTGTTGAGCACTAGTATTCTTCTCCAGCCATATATATATATGAGTGTAATGGAATGAATGTGAATGACTGTTTGTAATAACTGGGGTTTTAGATTAATTTTAGATTAGTTTTAACCTTGGGTTTCTCACATGTCTTTTTTGTATTATTCCCATTTTGTAAGCGTCTTTTCTCTACAGAGATGGGCAGCATAGAAATCTAAATAATAAATAAATAAATATTTTATCTGGGATATTTGGAAGTTGAGGGTAAAGCCCTTTTAATTCAAATGCCTGATGAAATGGTGCAATACAGAACTTACATTATACATGAAGGCAGGAGGCCAAAGAAAAGTAACTAGCTCAGGGGAAGAAAAATAGTAATTAAAATATACTGGTTTCAATTCAGCAAACTTCAATTTTCAGCAAAAGTGCTGTAACTATTATCCTGTTATAGGATTTCTTGTTCTAGAATAGGCTGCACTTAAGTAGAACCAAGAATAACTATAACGAGTTCTTGATTGTTTTTTTTTTAAATTAAGTAACAATTTCTCCAATTTGGATAGCTTTGAAAACCCTGCTTTAGGAGACAATGAAGGCCAACATGACATTAAGAAAGGACATTTTATCTTAAAACTGTGTGACATGCATATATGTGATTGTAGTACTTTTCACAGTACTGTATATGTACATTCAATTTACAAAATTAAAACAAAAGCAGTGAAGTGAAAATTGTAGATAGATGTGCAGAAATAATTTTTTTGTATCTGATGAGAATGTTTACATTTTCTATCTAATTAGCTAGAGGCTTTTTGTATCATTATTTATTTATTTATAGGAAATATTATTTATTTCTCAACTTTTAAGGGGATACATAAATGAAAATTCCACTTAGTCAATTAAATAAAATGACTACATGGGCAAATATATATATGAAATGACCATCTTTACTTATAAAATTGCTATGAATTGTAGAAACGGGATGAGTTTATCATTATAGGAGAAATATCTGATATAAAATATTTATTATTAGATATAAGGTAAGAATAAATTTGGAATTATTTCCCATTTGGCACTAAAATTGTTGGTTTTAAGATTCTCCTGGTTTAAAACCTTGTCCTAACATCTATAGCTACTCAAAGCTTGTTTAAAATGTTAATTGCAACTACCTGAAGAGAAATGTTACTTTCATTTCTAAGCTATAGCTGCCCTCTTTGGCAGATTGAATAGCTATAGAAGAAAATTCATTGAAACAATATATTATTCCACATCATGCTTATCCTTCTTGCACTTCAAAGACCTTTTGGTTTTCCATTTCTGGGTCATTTTTAACGTCCCTGAATACTTATGCATATATAAGCATAAGTTAGCCCTTTACATAATAGTAACTTCATTAAGATACATTAATAGCAAGCTGTACCACACAAAGATCTGGTTGGTTTACTAGCTTTCAGAAATGCACTTTCAGAAATCCAATATATGGACATAGGTAGACCCATACCACCTTACCCTCTATGGCTGCAATCCATGTTCCTCCATATTGAAAAACTGGGAGACTGGGGACATGATAGGGAACAAAGATCTTCAGTCGCAAATCAAAGGTTGGAGACACATTATTGCCAGAGGTTTTCTTCTGATACAAAGGCATACAGGGATAAAACATTTTGCTTCTGTTGATTGCAGTACAGCCAAACTTTGAGCTAATTGATACAAGCCACCACCTGATTGTAGCAATGAGGGCATCCCAGTACAAGGCCTGCTTGTAGAAACATTTAAAGAAGAGCTTGCTTGCTTGCTGTAACCATGCATAGTTTTACCTCAAATACTTGCATAGATTATATATGCCTACAACTGGAACACTTTGTGATTTTTATATCTCAGTAATCTGCTTTGCATGAGGACCATGGTCCAATGCTACATCCATAGACTTACTAGAAATCCATGAAAGGTGGTTTGGTCTTAATAATAAGACTGAGGAAGATGGTGCAAGAACTCAGTGGATTAATGCTAAAGTGTTAGTTGGTTTTCTTTGTTGGGAATATTTGCAAGAGCTCATTATTAATTATTCCGTGTCAACTACCTCTTAATGTATGTGCTTATACACTCTGCAATAGACCAGAAGCATGGTTTGTACCTGTAACTTCCAGGTTCCAGCTTATTTTTCCAGTTTAAACAGAACCATGGTGGTGGGAAATTGCAACAACCATTTATATCATATTGGAATAAAAAGGGGGAAATTATTTTGAAAGTTGATTTAAATTTTACCTCTCTGAGACAGGTAATACCATCGGGCGAATTCTAGGAAAAAGTAAGAAAACAATTTAACAAAAAAGGGCCATAGACATTTTAATCTTTTTTCCCCAAAAAAATGTCAATGTAAAAGTTGATGGGATCCTATTCTTGCTATGAAAAGAGTTATGGTATGTTTGATTTCTGTTAACTAGATATGGACTTTTTTCATTTGAATGGCCACTGCTGTCTTTCCCAGTTAGAGATAACAAACGCGTAGCTTTTCCCTTACAGGAAACCACAGGACAATGAATGACAAGACAAAACAGGAAGGCAACAGGCCATCTGCTCATGCAACCATGCAATTGAAGAAAAGGCTAATGAAACAGTTGGAAAAGTAATGATTCCTGAAATCATGAGGATCTTTCAAAGATGTGAAATGACACTTTTCATGCAACTTGAAGAGCTTATCAAGGGAATTGGAAAGGTTTAGGATTCTATTTTCCAATATGGAAGAGTTGAACCTTCTGTTTCTTGTCAGTAGTAGAAAGGAAGAATAACCCCTGCAAAGAAAGCCTACTTTTAGTCAATTCTTATTTTTTTTTAAACCAAAGTGATCAAACGTTCTGTCAATAGCTAAAAATGATCCATCTTTTCCTAAGAAGAAATAAAGTGTTTAGTAATAAAGCAGGAGAAACAAACAAACAAACAGCATCTACTGTCCATGTTTCAGTTCACAATCCTGAAAATGAGATAGCGGTAAGCCCTGGGGGAAAAAAAGTAGAACTAGTTAGAATTGTTCAGAATAACAGCCACATTTTTCCCAGCGTTGAATGTATAATACAGAAATCTGCCTCTATGAAAACAGAGTTGCTTAGTACTGCTTTATGGCATTTTGGTCTGTGCTATGAATATGACATTTCATTCCCTTCCCCCGCCCCCTCTAGATCATAACAACCAGGTTTTTTCCAATCCTCTAAAAGCTATAGTACAGATCTCCCGTGTCTTGTTTATAGGCTTCATTTATCCAAGTGCAACCTGTGGCGTTGCATGAATGTATTGCAATTTACAGCCACTTTGGAATTGCGCAAAAATTCTATTAACACTCTCAGTAGGGGCATAAGCAATTTAATCAACCACGAAGAACAGATCCTGTCATTCCTATGAAAGAAAAAACACCAGGTATAAACAAAGGTTGGCAAATGCAGGAAAAAAAGTTTGTATTGTTAACTGCTTGTCATGTGCCTGACTTCCCTGTTATTCTTAAGGGCTTTAAATGGTCACTTTGCATTCACATTACAAACTGCAACTTGCTAAAGTTGCACATGTATTGCTAAAATTAATACCACTCAAACCATACAAATATTTCCCTTACTGAGACACAGCTGTAAGCCGTCATGTTTTAGTAGTATGGAACTGAACCAGGGGTGAAATACTACTGGTTCCTACCAGTTCTTGAGAACCAGAAGAGGCAGCAGCAGGTGACTGGAAGAACTGGAAGAACTGGAACGGCGGCAGCGTGAATCTCCGCTCACCCGCCCAGTCTCTGCCTTCCACCATCCCAGCCTCCCTTACCTATTCCTCTCCCCACAGGCTAAAGTCTTGCCATGCTTCTCTGCCTTCCATGAGGCCTTCCAGGTGTCCCCATGGCCAACTTGTGAAAGCAGGCAAGTGGAAGGCCATGTAGAAGGCAGGCAAGCATGTCAGGGCTGGCTGGCCACAGGAGCTAGCAGCCTTCCTGGTGGTCCCCCACAGTCCCTCATGCCTGCTTGTCTTCTGAGGTTGGTGTCCAGCTTGGACTGGTGTCCATTCTGGCCAAGCCAGTGGATGAGTGGGCAGCCCTTGGTGGAGACAAAGCTGGGGCTGAGACAGGGGTGGGCTACTGCCCGGACAGGGGGGGAACACAGTGGGGTAGCGAAAATGGAGCTCCACCGGAGAACACCCAATTTGCATTGAAAGATGTTGAAAAAAAATGCAGGGTGTACTGCATAAGCCACGCCCACAGTGTGGCAGTAAAAATTTTGGTAGCCCTTCACTGGGCTAAGAGGGGTAGTGGTGGTGCTCCAGGACAGCAAGTGGATGTCTTGGGACTGCACATACCCTGGGGCTCCAACCTCGAAAGGCAAGTAGGCATGGGGAAATGCTGGGAAAGCTGCTAGCTCCTTTCCTCATGGCTGGCTGGCCCCGAATGCTTGTCTGCCTTCCACTTGGCTTTCCACTTGCCTGCCACTGGAACACCAGGAAGGCCACTTGGAAGTCAGGGAAGCAGGGCATGACTGTGGCCTGCAGGGAAGGGAGTAGAGGAGGCAGGGTTACCAAATTTACTGGGCAGAGGATCTAGAAGGTAAGGCCAATGCTGGTGGTGGGGTAGGGAAGGAAAACCTGCTGCGTTCATCCAAGGAACCAATTCAGAGGGACATGGTGAGGCTCAGTCACCTTTTGGCTTGGCATGCTTGGCTTCAATGGAGCCAAGCTTCCCATTCTGTCCACCTCAGCTCCCACTCCCCACATCCATCCCATGACAAGGGATGTGTCACTGCTGGGCCTGGCCACCCACCATCCCAGAGGCCTTTCTTCCCTCTCCGTCCCCAAGAGAAAGAGAGAAAGAAAGAAAGAAATAGAAAGGAGAGAGAAAAAAGAGGAAGAGGAAGGGTGAGAGAGAGACAAGAAAGAAAGAAAGAAAGAGAAAGAAAGAAAGAGAAAGAAAGAAAGAAAGAGAAAGAAAGAAAGAAAGAAAGAAAGAAAGAACCTTATGATCATAATTGAACCCAAAATTTTGGTTGCTAAGCAAGAGCATTGTTAAGTGAGTTTTACCACATTTTACAAGTTAGTCACACTCACCCGGTCACATGACCATCAAGCCACATCCACATAACTGGTAGGGCAATTTTTTAGATTTCACCTCTGAACCTATCCACTGTATTTTGTAAACCATTTTTTCCCTTAGGTGTTAGAAGGATTGCATCATTTGTTAAATTGCACATGTGCCGCTAAAATTAATCATGATGGCCCATATGCGGCTATATTTATCAACTTCCAAAGAGAACAACATATTCAAGTTAGCCAACACTAACTATCTCCCGTGCTAAAGCAACAACAAAATAATGAAACAATTACAGTGAGCAAGTAAAAGACCCTTAATTGTAGGAAATGTAACTACTATTGGTTTTTCTGTCTCAGAAGCAGAGAAAAAAAATAAAGCTAAATTACCAATACAAATACTGGAGAAAATCGTCTCTCCTTTCTTAAACAAAAATAATAATAATAATGTATGAACAATTGGATGAAGATTCACATTATTAAAGAGATAACACACAAGTGGGGAAGGAAGTGAAAGCAAGGATTATATTGTGGTTTCTACAGTATTAGATTTGCAGTGATCAGCCAACAAAAACAGTGACATTAATAGTAATCGGCAACATCAGCACAAGGTTTACAAGAATGATAAGCAGAGTAGAACTAAATAGAAGAAAATCATATGAAGTAAAAAGTTTTCATTGGCTGCAGCCAGATTACTTTTACAATGATGGGAATAAAGCACAAAAGTAAATTTACAAACAAACAATACGTGTCAGACATTTTTTAGGTAGCTAAGTTTTGCAGCAAAGACCTACTTCATGACAAGCTACAAAACAAAGACAATTTTCCTTCTAAAGGCAAGGAGGTGACATAATTTCTTGTATAAGCTTTGATTTGTTTTTCTTTGGTTTATTTGTTGAGGAGATGCAGATGTGTTAAACCTCTGACCATAACCTTTATTAGAGATCTACAGTGTTCCCTCGCTTTTCGCGGGGGATGCGTTCCGAGACTGCCCGCGAAAGTTGAATTTCCGCGAAGTAGAGATACGGAAGTAAATACACTATTTTTGGCTATGAACAGTATCACAAGCCTTCCCTTAACACTTCAAACCCCTAAATTGCAATTTTCCATTCCCTTAGCAACCATTTAGATTATTACTCACCATGTTTATTTATTAAAGTTTATTAAAAAAATATTTATTAAAGGCAGACGAAAGTTTGGCAATGACATATGATGTCATCGGGTGGGAAAAACCGTGGTATAGGGAAAAAACCCATGAAGTATTTTTTAATTAATATTTTCGAAAAACCGTGGTATAGACTTTCCGTGAAGTTCGAACCCGTGAAAATCGAGGGAACACTGTACTGGATTTCAAAAGTGTCCGTTATCTATATTACAAAATGCAAGTATCCCACCATAATAATTCTCCAGAATCAAACAGTACTTAAGTAGTTGTTACTTATGATATGAAATTACGGATTCCTAGAAAGCTACAGAAAAGGAAGAGGAATGATATGATTTTCATATTTTGTAGGGATAACTGATTACTCATGGATGGGAACTTTTCATCCTCATTGTCTTAGGGTAGGTAGGCATCTCTGATTTGTTTCTATGTAAGGAAAAGATCTATATAATTAAACTTTCCTCTATGAATTCAGCAGCTCATATTTGGCATTTTATATTGAAGCAGGGACTGCTATTCTAAAGTTAATTGTACAGTTACTTTTTTCTTTATTTTGCTGGCAGCTTTGCTATCACATGAATTATGGACATTGTGAAGACCCTAAATTTCCTGGGATTGTGAAAACTTTACCCAAACCTTAGAGATAGAATGAACCAGCAAACATGTGGGAAACTTTCAAAAAGATTACCGGCTACTGCAAACAACCTTCCCAAGCTGAAGGAGATCAGCAATTGGCAGATGACCTGAATGTGTTCTACCACCACCACTTATCTGCGCATGTATCTGATGTGATTTTTCCTAGCTTCACCTGCTGCTTCCTGTCTGTTAGGAAGCTTGTGATCCACTACCAAGTGTGTTCAGGTACCGCTAGCTGATTTAGTTTGGTTAAGAGAATGTCTGGTATTATGGTATTGAATGCTGAACTGAAGTCTATAAAGAGGACCCTAGCATGTGTCATTGGAGATTCAAGATGTTGAAGGATGTAATATAGAGCCATATTAACAGCATCATCTGCCGACCTATTTGCTCGGTATGCAAATTGCAGGGATTCTAACAGTGGATCCGTGATGGTTTTCAAGTGGAACATGACTAGCCTTTCAAAGGTTTTCATAACTACAGATGTTAGAGCCGCTGGTCTGTAGTCATTCAGTTCCTTAATGGAGGGCTTCTGCGGCCCTGGGATGATAGTAGAGCATTTGAAGAAGGAAGGAACAGGGCAAACTCTAGTGATTTGTTGAAGATTTGGGTGAAGATGGGGGCCAATTGCATTTCATTTCTCTTTCATACTTAATTTCTTATAACATTCTACCTGAATGATGGCAGGAATATTGAATAGTAATATTCTCAATACAGCTGTTCTCCACTTAATAACTGTCCTGCTTAGTAAGTGTTCGAAGTTATGACAGTGCTGAAAAAGTAGCTTTATGACTGGTCCTCACACTTTTAACCATTGCGGCATCCCACTGATCACTGGGGTATGTGTGTGCTTATGATCATCAGTGTTTCACAATGATATGATCATTATAGACTTGCACCCAGTTTTCAGCAAGCAGACTCAATGGACAATCCTGCAGTAAAGTCATATAACGTCTCACCTAATAGCCATAATGGATGTGAAGTCATAAACCTAGCATAGGCACATGATAAAACACTTAACAATTTTGCCTGTGATACCAATTGGACTTGTTAAGTGAGGACTGCCTGTACAGGAAGTCTATTTTAGCTTATTTCAGACAACCAGTTATAAAACTCAATATGAATATCTTTTGGGTGGAGAGAACAAAGCATTACATTCTTTAATAACCAAAGCTATTATATACCAATGTTGTGAAGCACCTAAAAGGGAAAACACATGTGCATTGGACATACCTTAACTAAAAATTCTTTGAAATGCATAGCAGCTGTGCAGGGTTGCTACATGGGCCAAAGAAAAGGCAGAGCTGCTTTAACCTGTTTTTATCGGGGGGCTATATCAGGGTTGAAATGCCTATTGGTCATTGGAGAGACAGTTATGAAAGGAGTGCGAAGCTTTGTCCACCCACCCAAATGCTGCCATTTGGGTTCTTTTACCCTCTGCGAATGAGAAAAGATTTCTGTGCATGTGCAGAGCATAAAAGAACCCAGATGGCAGTGACAGGGTGGGTGGACGGAGCCTCAGGCTCCTTTTGCAACTGGCTCTCTGATGAATGATCGGCACAAGTGAACCAGCAGCATTTCACCTCTAAGCTAAATGCATGACCAGGTCTGCTTCTGAATCCATTTTCCATTTCCCTGCAGATCTCTGCATCATGCTCTTATTCTCAAGCAATGTAACACTTGCCAAGAGTAAGGAATACAAGAAGATTCCATGTATTCCTTTGGACCGTTTTCGAAATCCCTTTAAACAGTAGAATAGTAGTAATAAAGAATGCAAATAGCCTTAAACAATAAACAAATGTGTCTATAAATCCTCACCTCTCCAATTAAAACTGAATTTCACTGATTAATTATAAGCATTTAGCTGGTTGACCTCCTAATTAAAGTTTATGGTTCTCTTGAGCATTTGTAGTTTAATGCAGAGTTTTACTGATATGTTGAAGTGGCTGTTTCTGAATTGCAACTAAACATTTAAAAGAGACAGCCTGGGTTTGCACAACTTTCAGCCTGGAATTAATCATTTAATTGATTCACACAGTGCACTGACCATAAAATAAGCATTTATTCTCTTTTGTTTCCAGGATCTGAACTAGTACATACAATTTTCTCTAATATCATATTCTTTTCTTTAAACACACACACACACACACACACACACACACACACACACACACACACACACACTTTAACAGGTGCAGTGATTCATTTAACAAAAGTGGCAAAAAATGGAAAATGGGGCAAAAAATAGATTTCTCACCTAGCAACATAAAGTTTGGGCTCAGTTGTGATAGTAAGTCAAAGTCTACTTGTAACTCTAGGCACACACACACACACAAAACCCCCATCAGTTTCACCTTCATAGAAAATGTTTGGGCAAATTAGAGTAATTAACTCAATTTCACCAGGCAGATTTCATGATTAAACCGAAATTTGAATTCAGGTGTCTCTCTCATCCAATATTCTGTTTTCTAAACTACACTAAAAAGTAGCAGCAGCAGCAGGTCTTTTTCAACAATAACAATCAGAAAAAGCAATAGAAAAGAGTTACTCTGTTTTGCAATATATGCAGCTCTTTTTTTATTACAGTAATTTTTGATGTATAACTCTGAGCAAATCTTAAACCGATATACAGAAACATCAAGAGATTTTTAAGCAGCATGTCATCTAATTTGGTCCGCAGCTTGGAAAAAATGAAAAGAAGGCATTTTTGGAAGAAAAAAAAATATCTTGCCCTATTCTGTCTTGTTTTTAAACAGACATTATAGCTAATAGATATACCCTCTGTTTATATTGCGGTAAATAAGATCAGAATCAGACAGTATGTAGTGCTACATTGTCATTGATTCCTGAAAGAAAATGGATTGCAGGCTCAAGTGCTCAGCAAAGCTGTTTTATTGTCTCTTATTATTCAGGCAGCCAAACAAAAAGACCCTATAAATCTATCAATTCAGAAGTTATGCTAGCTAATATTTTCTTTTATGGCTCAGTTGGGTGATAAGATCTCTTTCAAGAGACAGAAATATTATAACACTGCCTTCAATGACAAGCGCAAAGACAAATGATCAGGTATAAAGTGTGTAAGAAAGATTTGGTAAATTATTGAAAATATGTTTTTTTAATTAATAAAATTCAGATCGGGGAGGGAGGGTATGCCTTTCTTACAACTTCTCTTTCTGTGGAAAATCCCTATTTCCTGCAACTAGCTTCATCATGACACAAAGTAGTTTATCATATAAACTAGTTCAGTCCAGTGGTGGGATTCAATTTTTTTTACTACTGGTTCTGTGGGCTTGGCTAGGTGAGGGGAACAAGGGGACACAATCTGAAGTTAGTTGAGGGAAAGATCAAAAGCAACATGAGAAAATATTATTTTACTGAAAGAGTAGCAGATCCTTGGAATAAACTTCCAGCAGACGTGGTAGATAAATCCACAGTAACTGAATTTAAACATGCCTGGGATAAACATATATCCATCCTAAGATAAAATACAGAAAATAGTATAAGGGCAGACTAGATGGACCATGAGGTCTTTTTCTGCTGTCAGTCTTCTATGTTTCTATGTTTCTATGTCATGTGATTGAATGGCCATGGCCAACTTGACATCACTCATGGAGAATAGGTTGACTCCTTCTCCTTTGTGGCAACCCCTTAAATACTGGAACACTGCTATCATGTCTCCCCTAGTCATGCCCAATTCCTAGCCATGCCCAATTCCTGCAACCCTTCTTCATATGTTTTAGCCTCCAGTCCCCTAATCATCTTTGCTGCTCTTCTCTGCACTTTTTCTAGAGCCCTTCAATATCCTTTTCACATCGTGGTGAACAAAACTGAATGCAGTATTCCAAGTGTGGCTTTACCAAGGCCTTATAAAGTGCTATTATCTTCTCCCATAGTGGATGGTCCAGAATCCAGAAGGCAAGCTGACCTCCATTAGTTTTCAGCAGCCTCCAGCCAGCTGCTGCTGCCAGGAAGTGGCTGTCAAAGAGGCGGTGGCTGTCAAAGATCGCTTTTTGGTGCGACTGTGAGAAGCCTCCCAGCAGTCATGAGGGCAGGCAAGGCAAGTGAGCAGCAAGTGGACTATTGGTTTGGGGCCATGGCCAACCAGCAGTCGCTACCGGTTCAGTGGCCCAGGCCAAATTACTGCTACCGGTTTCCCTGACTCTGTGTTTACTAGTAGAAACCAACTACTGGTTTAGTCCTATGTGAATGAACAACCCAAAATTCAAAATATCTTGTACTGTACTTTTGGGTCCAGATTGTTGGGGCAATATGCTGACCCTGTAAACTGCTTTGAAGAACTGTGAAGAAATTTAAGTGATATTGCTATTAGCATGCAATTTCTCTCAATGCTGATCTGAACAATAGCTGCAAAGTTCAATTCAAATTAGAAAAATATTCTTCCTTCAAAAGTATGAAAATTAAAAAGCAAAGGTGGCTGGGTGGCAGCCTACAAAAATAGCATCCAGAATTTGAAGTGACTTATTAGTTTATTAGGCCATTAAAAATGGCAGAAATAGCAAGAAAGCTTTGATTTGCCTTTCTGCTAGGCACAATATCCCAAAACTCAGGAAGTAGAGTTTTCATTAATAAAGAAGATAATACATTTCATCGTTAAAATTTGTTCACAAGATGATAAAGAAGTGAAAAATGTGTTCAGATGTAACATCTTTCTCGTCTTCCTTTTTCGTTACTCCCAACATTCTGTCATGGGAGAATTTCTCTTACAACTGGGATAGTTATTTACATATTTTTCAAAAAAGAACATATGTTTGAATAATTGATATGTCTTTTATTTTTGAGTGAGCAACTCTAGACTTCTAAATATCCCCGAATTAAAGCTTCCTGCTGAGCATCCCCAAGCTGGAAATAAAGGTTTCTCCTAGCCAGGTGTCAGTCATTCAGAGCCAATAGGATAGAAATAACAGGGAAAGCCCAGCCAATATTACAGAATTACAGAATTTGAAAGGGACCTTGGAGGTCTTCTAGTCCAACCCCCTGTTCAGGCAGGAAATCCTATTAGACAACCATTTGTCTGAAATGGTATCAGGTTTCCTGCTTGAGAAGAGGGTTGGACTAGAGAAGCTTCAAGGATCCTTTCAATTTATTCTGTAATTCTGTAATATTGGCTGGGCTTTCCCTGATATTTCTACCCTATTGGCTCTTATCCATTCCATTTATATTTTTATATACTTATATCGGAAACTTCAGATCATGCAGAACGCAGCCGCGAGAGCCATTGTGGGGCTTCCAAGATTCGTCCACATTTCTTCAACACTCCATGGCTTGCATTGGCTGCCAATCAGTTTCCAGTCACAATTCAAAGTGTTGGTCATGACCTTTAAAGCCCTACATGGCATTGGACCAGATTACCTCCGGAACCGCCTGCTACCGCATGAATCCCAGCGACCAATAAGGTCCCACAGAGTTGGCCTTCTCCGGGTCCCGTCGACTAAACAATGTCGTTTGGTGGGCCCCAGGGGAAGAGCCTTCTCTGTGGCAGCCCCAGCCCTCTGGAACCAACTCCCCCCAGGAGATTAGAACTGCCCCCACCCTCCCTGTCTTTCGTAAACTACTCAAGACTCATTTATACCGCCAGGCATGGGGGAGTTGAGATAGCTCTTCCCCCTAGGCCATTACAAGTTATGCATGGTATGTTTGTGTGTATGTTTGGTTTTATAATACGGGTTTTTAGTTGTTTTTTATTATTGGATTGTACATGTTGTGTTTATTATTGCTGTTAGCCGCCCCAAGTTTGCGGAGAGGGGCGGCATACAAATCCAATAAATTATTAAATTATTATTATCTTGTCTTCCCATATTTTTTCCCCTCCAAATTCAAAATCATGAGACAATCAATGTTTTGGTTTTGGTTGGATAGCTTATCTACTTCCTAATCATTTCAGTAGATTTTTTTTCATAGACTAGGTCCATGATGGCAAATCTATGGCATGCATGCAACAGGTGGCACACAGAGCCATATCTCAGGGCACATGAGGCATTGCCCTACGTCAGCTCCAGTGTGCATGTGTGCACTGGCCAGCTGATTTTTGGCCTTCTGGAGGGTGGGGAGGGGCCATTTTCACCCTCTTCAGACTTTAGGGAAACCTTCAGAGCCTGTAGATGGTCCAAAACAGATCCAAAGGGCCTACCAGAAGTTCAGAAACAAGCTTCTGTTATGTCCATTGGGCTCTTTTGTGCCATCCACAGGCTCCGCAGGCTTTTCAGAAGCCTGGGAAAGGTGAAAATGGCATAACAAGCCTATCAGAAGTGCGGAGGGTTCAGTGAGATCTGCATACATGCTTGGTGGGGCAGTGTAGAGGTTATGAGCACATGCACATGGGGCATTGCATTATGAGTATTATCATGCTCATGAGTACCGTTTTGGCATCCAAGCAAAAAAAGATTCGCCATCATTGTACTAGGTCTTGGCTCCACAAAAATGGATGGGACAATACATTTGAAGGGCATAGAGTGAATTTTTGGGATCTGCAATTATGCATTGGGAGAATTTGAAGTGGGAAACTGTCTCTTAGTATCTAGTTCCATGGAAACTATCACAGCAGCAGTTTTACAGCAGTAAAAGATGAAGATCCCATTCAAAAAAGAATATGCTCCACAAGTTAGCCAAAAAACGGTCAATTACTAAACTTCGATTCCTTTTTAAAGATAGATTTGAAAGTCAATGCCCTTATTAAACAAAGTTCTGGCTAAAGCATTCTAAATTATAAATGAAGATATTCAGTTTTAATTGTTTTCTTTTCTTTCTTGCAAAGGTTATAGTGAACCTTCTATGATGAACTCAAATAATGCATTGCAAATTAACGTCTTACTCCTTGCAGAACTCTTGCATTTAACAAGGATTTGACCTCACTGAAAAGAGTAGAGTTTCTTGATTTATTAATACCTTGGTTTTCTAGGTGTCAGCATATTTTAAGCATTTGGATAGAAAAATGGATGAGGCCTCCAGCTGATGATAAATCATAAATATAGCATGAACTTGAATAGAGGCTTTAGAAGTGACTGCACACAAAGGACAGGTGAGCTTTAAAATAGTTGAGCCCTTAGTTTTGAAACTATATAAAACTTACAATCAGGTTGTAGTAGTATTATGACTAGGAAACTAATTATGGGGCTTTTTTTCTTACTGTGTGCAAGAACAAATATGAATGAGATTACAACTCTCTGGGGGGCTAAAGCTCCCAATTAGGAATTTTCATTCAATGGGTGTGGGTAAGCATTAATTGCCAAGTTGGATTGTTGTATTTTGCAAGAATTCTGGGGTTACTTTGTGCTACAGTTATCAGCTGCACAAAGTTGAGATGAGGCAGTTGTAATATATTTGGAAAAAAATATAGATTAGAAATTTGCCTTGATGATATGGAAAAAGATGTATTAGCCTTACAAACAAGTATGACACTCTGATGAAACTATCATTTCACTATCAGCAGCTAATAGTAGCTGTTCCAACTCAGTGAAGACAAATGGGATATTGTTTGGTTTTGTGGATTTGTGTTGAAAGTATATCTGAATCAAATCCTTCCTGTGGTGAAAGGCATCATCAATGATCTCTAACAATAATTCAACCCAATGAAGCATGAGACATACTATTCTGTGACAGGATCCTAGAGGATATGTATTATTCTTATCTTTGCTGTCTGACCAAGTGTGAACTAGCTGCTAGGAAAAACTGAAAACCCTGTTTCGAAGAATAATAAAAATAAGATTATTACCATCATGGCAAAGCTGTACCTGAATAATATATAAATCTATATTAAATATAGCTGTATTGAATAAGGAGTTAGGATTAGGATTAGAAGTACTTGGTGTCTTATCCTTCATAGTTACAGATACTATATCATAATAATAGGAATGTTGAACCTTGAACTTTCTGTTTCAGTTATGGTTTTCTACCAGTCTTCTTCAATAGTTTTTAGATTAGATGTCTCTGAAGGCCATCTGCTAGAAGACTAGTGGGCTTCCATGTGCAGTTCACTGGCCATTGTATAAACAGTCAAAATTTACCAGCAGGAAAATCTAGCAGTAAATTGCTCATGTTTTTAAGTCACTGTTCTTTCAGCTGTGGCTCCTTTGTAAGTATGATGTTGATGATATTATGCAGCTATATACAATATATAATAATAGGTTGTAAGGGATCTTAGAGGTCTTCTAGTTCAATCTCCCACACAATTCCAGACAAATGGTTGTCCAGTCTCTTCTTGAAAGCCTCCAGTGATGGACCACCCACACCTTCCAGAGGCAAGCCATTCCACCAATTAATTGTTCTCACTATCAGGAATTTTTTCCTTAATTCTAGGTTGGATCTCTCTTTAACGATCTTCACCTGTCCTCAGGTGCTTTGAAGAATAAATTGACTCCCTCTTCTCTGTGATAGTCCTTTGAATACTGGAATATCACCATCATATCATAGGAATAAATACCACTCCCTAATCTTTCTCTTTGTTGGACTAAATATACCTAGTTGTTTATCATATCATTTAGCAGTCAGATACCACTGGCTCAAAAAAAACCCAACAACCCCCACCTAGGAAAGATTTATAGAAACATAGAAACATAGAAGATTGACGGCAGAAAAAGACCTCATGGTCTATCTAGTTTGCCCTTATACTATTTTCTGTGTTTTATCTTAGGAGGGATATATGTTTATCCCAGGCATGTTTAAATTCAGTTACTGTGGATTTACCCACTATGTTTGCTTGAAATTTGTTCCAAGCATCTACTACTCTTTTAGTTTATGGCCAAGTACTGAAAAAGCAGAAACATATAGCTCTATTAAAAATACATGGTTAGTTTGCTGTCCTAGATTAAAGTATTGTAGCCCTGGCAGCACTTAAAAAACTGTGAGAAAGCTGGATAGAAGAAAAGGAAATACAGTACTGTACATTCAGTCTAATGAAATTAAGAATGAATTAAGAGGAGTCAGGAACCAAAACATATGGGGAAAAGACTCAATGACAAAGTATGCATCTGTATACTTCCCAAGAACAGATGGGAAGGGATTCAACACTTCCACTAAGAACAGGAAGACCAACAACTAGTTAGAAAGATTTGTCTTCATGGCAACAAGATCCAGTATGATTAAAGCTAACTTTATTTCTATGCATTCATAAGTGATCATCTTACAGATTTTTCTGGTTCTGTTAAAAGCATTTTGGTCAGTTTTTTTATACAGTATTTCTAACATTTAGGCAATGATAATAATGATTACAATGTCCCAAGGAAACAAAGAACAACAAGAGAGAATACAAGACAAAGCTGAGAAAGAAAATTTAGTGGCTTCTTTATACCTAGATGCAGAATAAATGAACCATTAAAAACATGTGTTTAACTAAACTGATGAAGAAAAATGATGCGAGGAAAAAAAAGAGGAACTGAGAAAAATCTTTTAATAACAAGTCTTACTTAGCACTGTTTTATGGATGTAGCTCAAGAAAGGTAGATGTTTCAAAATAAGAAGATACTAAAAACACAACCAGAAATAATGCCGATGAGGAAGAAAGAATAGATGATAAAAGTGAAGCCCAATAGATGACAAAAGTGAAGCCTAGTGTTTTTTTGCAAAAAACCCACCAAAACAAAACACTTGTGAAAATCTGAACCCTCCTCAGGAATGAGGGGAAAAAGAGAGAGAAGAGTGTGTGAGAGAGATAAGGGGACGGATGGGAAAGGAAGGGGAGGGGAGAGAAGAGAAGGGAAAGGAGAGGAGAGGAGAAAAGAGAAGAGAAGGGAGAGGAGAGGAGAGATACAGATTATCAAAAAGAGATGCATGTGGCTTACACAGTTGCATTAGCATTATAAGTGTTAACACTGAATCAGCTGAGCCTGACAATGACATGACAAAATAACAATTTCTTTAATATATTCATAATAAAAAGAGGGAAAAAAGAAAGAGTATTCATTTATTTGACTTAAACGGCCAATCATCTTAATTGTCCCAAGGACAATCCCATCTGTCCGTCCATTACCCTGGGGGGGGGGAAATTATTGACCCCCTCAGAGAGGGTCCGCAACTTGAGCGTCCTCCTCGATCCACAGCTCACATTAGAGAACCATCTTTCAGCTGTGGCGAGGGGGGCGTTTGCCCAGGTTCGCCTGGTGCACCAGTTGCGGCCCTATCTGGACCGGGACTCATTGCTCACAGTCACTCATGTCCTCATCACCTCGAGGTTCGACTACTGTAATGCTCTCTACATGGGGCTACCTTTGAAAAGTGTTCGGAAACTTCAGATCGTGCAGAATGCAGCTGCGAGAGCAGTCATGGGCTTACCTAGGTATGCCCATGTTTCACCATCACTCCGCAGTCTGCACTGGCTGCCGATCAATTTCCGGTCACAATTCAAAGTGTTGGTTATGACCTTTAAAGCCCTTCATGGCACTGGACCAGAATATCTCCGGGACTGCCTCCTGCCGCATGAATCCCAGCGACCGATTAGGTCCCACAGAGTGGGCCTTCTCCGGGTCCCGTCAACTAAACAATGTCGGTTGGCGGGCCCCAGGGGAAGAGCCTTCTCTGTGGCGGCACCGGCTCTCTGGAACCAACTCCCCCCAGAGATTAGAACTGCCCCTACTCTTCCTGCCTTCCGTAAACTCCTTAAAACCCACCTTTGCCGTCAGGCATGGGGGAATTGAAACACCTCCCCCAGGCTTGTTCAATTTTATACATGGTATGCTTGTGTGTGTGTCTGTTAGTATATGGGGCTCTTTTAAATCTTTAAATATTTTAAAGTTATTTGAATTATTTATGATTTGTTATATCTTGATGTGAGCCGCCCCGAGTCTTCGGAGAGGGGCGGCATACAAATCTAAATAATAAATAATGAGCCATAATACTGAGCGGCTCACACCAATATTAAGTTAAAAATACACTCGCATCCACAAAAATAAAAACAAAACCCCACACTACTAAATCAAACCGTATTTTTTGGAGTATAAGATGCAGCTTTTTCTCACCAAAAAGAGGGTGAAAATCTGGGTGTGTTTTATACTCTGAATGTAGCACCACCCACACACTCTGTGCATTGCATTTTTGGGTGGATCCAGGCAGAGGGGATCCTCACTTCCAGATGGAGCCTGATTCCTGAAGCATCCTGAGAAAGTGAGTTGAATGCCAGGCTTTATCCCAGAAAGGCCTGATAGAGAGGCAGCACATTTGTCCTCCTGGAGTCTGCCATTTTGTAAACATGATACCAAGCTTCCCAGCAAGCCCCTACGATTTTGCTGCCTGATTCCCGAAGCAGCCCAGGGCATTACATTGAAAGCCTTTTAAATGAAAGTGTTTCCAGGTACTAGATCCCTCTCTGATTGCAAAAAGAGTGCCTGAAACACGGGAATCATGGAGGAAAGAGTTTCAGGGTGGCAGATTCCCTCTCCCCAAAAACAGAGGGGAATCTGCCACCTGGAAACTCTCTCCTCCACAATCCTTGTGTTTCAGGCATCTTTTTGCAATCAGGAGTGTTGATCTTCCACATCAAAACACTTTCATTTAAAGGCTTTCAACACAGTTCCCTGGGCTGCTTTGGGAATCAGGTGGACAGCTGCCTTTCTATTGGGCCTTGCTTTGAGAAATAATAATAATAAGAGTATTCAGAAACTTCAGATCGTGCAGAATGTGGCCGCGCGAGCAATCATGGGTCATCCCAGATACGCCCAGGTTTCGTCAACACTCCGCGGCCTGCACTGGTTGCCGATTAGTTTCTGGACACAATGCAAAGTATTGGTGATGACCTATAAGGCCCTACATGGCATTGGACCAGAATCCTGACTACTGAGGGCCTAGATAATTGGCTTCTTCCAAGGACCATTGAAGTTGGAGCAACACCACCTTCTCAACAACATTCCCCATAAAGGGAAGGCTGGAGACTGGACAGTAGTTATTAAGTATGGCTGGGTCCAGGGAAGGCTTCCTGAGAAGGGGACACACAAGTGCCTCCTTGTAGGGAGCCAGGAAGGACCTCCCCATCTTTAAATGGAAGAAAGCCCGTCTTTCAATGGCTACGGCTATAGGTAAGAAAATTAGGGCATTTGGGGACTGGAGCCAAATCTGTCTTCTGCCCCCATGAAAATCAGACCCCACCCCACCCACTTCAGTTAAATTCCATCCCAATTTCTGAAGAAAAAAATGACAACAGATGCATGATAAAAGAGAAAGTCTGATTAAAGATTTGAAGAAAGAAATTATTCTATTAAGTTTTACTTAAGTATTACTTGAGGCTTTTCTTGGGAAATTTAGCTCGTCACCTTATACAAGTAGACTGACCACTTGTATAGCAGAAATCTGAAATTTACCTTATTCAAGAAAAGTGGATTCTAAAAAATCAAGGAATATTTGCTACTAATATGTTTTATTAATAATACAAAAACACAGAAATTATACAATCATATTGGTATTGATGTCGGTATGAACCAAGTGAAGCTAACTCTGACCTCACTTAATTTGCACCTTGGCTCTGATCCTGTTTCTCCCTTCCCCCAAAGAGTGTCATCAGTCACATTCCCCAATGAAGCAATTTCGTGGGTTGTAGAAATCACCCCTTCTGGCCACTGCAGGTCCCCCTGGACATGACCTTGATGTTGGTGGCTGGTATGTGCTTTGTTTTGACTGAAATGCAAATTCCCTGATGCAACTGCAAGGCTCGGTTCCCATCCCCTGCCTATGCAAATCGAGAGCAGGTCAGAACTGCTTTGCAAGTTGACACAATCTGTAAGTGCCTCAAATAATGATGTCATTTCTCAAAGACATCATTGTTTTTTTAACTAATTTGATGTTACATCCTTTTCTGATTGGGCAACTTCCCTAGTAGATTACAGGATTGTTGCAAATGTAAAGTATCATCAATAAATATGGAAATCTGTGTCATATCCGGATTGCTTGATGTTCTAATTAACCACTCTAAACAAATAAGGAAATGAAATGGATGCAATTAATAATAAACTGGATATCCAGCTTATTTTTTAAAAAAGCTGTTTCAAAGAATGCATTTCAGCTGTGCCTCACAGTTTAGTATAGTTCAATCTTGGATCTTGGCATCCTTAGCAACCTGCCGGTGACGTCAAAGCTCTGCCCCCAGAATCTCTTCGTGGGAGGAATTCCCCGTTCGGGTTCAAGTTCGGGTTCGGTTCGGGTTCAGCCGAATTTTGCATAAAGTTTGTCCGAACTTGCCGAATCCAAACACCGTTGGGTTCACCCATCACTACCGATCAGGTCTCTGAGTAATTGGTTCCACTGTTAAGCTCTTCAAAATGTTAGAAAGTTTTTCCTAACATTCAAGGGGGATTGGGAGATCCCACAATTCAAAGCCATTATTACACACCTTGCATTCTTGACCTTCTGTGTGACATCCATTCAGGTATTAAGAATGCTATTATATTTCCGATCTCAGTGTTTTGTTCTCACAGCTAAAGAGTCTCATAGTCTCTATTCATCTGCTTTGCTGTTCTTTGCATCTGTTCACTTTTAAGGAGGATTCAGACCAACTATGCTACTCAGAAGTTAATACAATTTTTCAAATAGGTCTGCCCAGTGCATAATGTGGCAGAGCTTCTAAAGATAAAGGAATTATGCTTTTATGAATGCAGCTTAAAATTGCATTCCCCCCCTTTTCCCTGCCATATCACACAAGTGATTCACACATATACTTGGTAATTAAATACTATAGTATTCCCAAATCAATTTCTCATTATAAATTTAGAATTTCATTGTATTAAATTCCACATTATTATTCTAGCCTTTTTATCCTATGACGTTACCCTGAATTTCATTTGTCTCTTAGTATATTAAGTATCCTTTTTTCTATAAATCTGTATATTTTATAAATGTCTATTTTTGTCTTTGTTCTATTCATTTATATAAATGTTAACAAACACAAAACTCAAGACTTGGCGTCCTTAGCAACCTGCTGGTGACGGCAAAGCGCCGAACACCGAACACGACCCTGAACTTTGCCCGAAGTTTTAAAAAAATTCGGGTTTGTGTTCGGCATACCGAACACCACAAAATTCGGTATGAACCTGAATTGTGCGAGTTCGGTTCGCCCATCACTACTGATGGGCTATCTTCATTGGATGCATTAAAATTAAAGCTATATACCACCTGTCATTAATTTGTATTCCTACAGTGAGGCAGAATGCAATATACTTGAAATATAGTTGAAAGCACTACTTTGAATGACCTTACCAAACTGTATAATTCTATATTTCTGTGCAATTGTTATAGAGCATAATTGTTTTAGCATACCTTTTAAGAAATTTTAAGCTGAAATTGTCTGTCTGTCTGTCTGTCTGTCTGTCTGTCTGTCTGTCTGTCTGTCTGTCTGTCTGTCTATCTATCTATCTATCTATCTATCTATCTATCTATCTATCTATATCTCAAACATGTATAGGATAGTAGCAGTTTTTATAAACATAACATAAGTAAAAAGTAACGATAGATCCTGGGACCCATATTGAGTGGAGGAATTTCAAGTCCCTAGAAACGTCATTCGCGTATTCCCTGACCAAGGACACTTTATCCACCGAGAAGAACCCTGGAATTGGATATGTCTACAAAAATAGCTATATTTTAATTTCTCTTCACTGAAAGAAGGAGAAGAGTTGACCCTGTCCCAGCTGGAGATTCAGTTCAGCCACAACCAGTACAAGGGTTCCAGTTTGGTTCACCCCTTTGAGTTAAGCCTGTATCAGGGTCGCCAGAGGAGTCTGCATGGCATGCCCACCCATACTTACAGCTGGCAACCTCTGGTGGAGCAACTAGGTTGATCACTCCACCACTTGATTGAGGTGGCGAAGGAGAAGCAGACTCCATCTAAGATCTTGGGCTTGTTCCTTGAAATTAGCCTCCCAGCATCACCAGAGAGCAGCTTATGTTCCAAGCTCAATACCATACTCACCACCTCCCTGTTGGTGATTTCCCTCACTCCTGGGCAATGCGAAAGCCCCAGAAAAAGGGGTAGCACTTACTACATGCTAGTCTCTGTCAGCAACATTTGCAAACCCCGCCGGTTGTACACCAGCTTTACCGAAGTTGGTTGGGAGAATTGGATCATTGCTCCACAGGGTTATCTGGCCAACTACTGCCTTGGTGAATGCCCTTTTCCCCTGACCAAGGAACTCAACAATACCAACTATGCCATCTTGCAAACCATTGTGCATTTCCTTGACCCAGCCGGGACCCCTCTCCCTTGCTGTGTCCCGATCTGCCTTTCCCCCATATCCATCCTGTACTATGACAACAATGATAACATCATGTTGAGACGTTATGAAGATATGGTGGTGGATGAATGGGGCTGTTGATAAGATGTTTCACCACTGTCTTCTTTGTCAGTTGCTGTTTCATCAGCCTCTTCCTGCTGTATCTTTAGCTGAGCCACCAGATGTTCAGTTAAAGTCAGTCTAGTTCATTAACTCTTAATTGATGGATAGAGGAGCTGCATAGTTATGGGATCTTAAAATGGGATACAAAATGTTTTTGTCAAAAATTGCTGGAATTGTGTACAATTTATGGGGAAGCTATATCTTACAACACCATTTAACTATTCTTAAATTTGAGCAAAATAATTTGATTATCACTAGGACCAAAATCACCAGAATTGGTTTTACAAAAGTAATATATTATTTTAAATCACTATATGACTGATTTTAAAATTCCTTTATCAATGACCTTTGTTATTAAATAGAGAAAAACTGATTTGGAAAAATAGTAACAATAAAAGAACATAATAGGACAGTAAGACAGGGATGGTAGGCACAATGTTCACTTACGCACACTCCTTACAGACGTCTTGGAAACAGGGAGAGGTCAACTGTAGACCATCTAAGGTTAAAGTTTTTGGGGTTTGGGGAAGAAACTACAGAGTCAGGTAATGCATTTCAGGCATCACTCTATTGCTAAAGTCATATTTTCTGCAGTCGAGTTTAGAGCGGTTTACATTTAGTTTGAATCTATTACTTGCCTGTGTATTGGTCCAGTTGAAGGCGAAGTACTCATTAACCAAAAGGACATTTGGTATATGATTTTATGAACTGCATTTAGATCAGTTTAAAGGCAACGTAGTTGTAAATTGTCTAATTCCAGTATTTCAGATCTGGTGGAATAAGATATTTTATTCTGAGAGGTGAACCAACACCAGTAGATGACATGGCTCCCCAAATCAACACAGACTGTGGAAACTTTTGCATCTCATTTGGATACCAAGGACCCAGAGTTTAGAGGAAGAATGGAGAGGCACCCACTGCAAGATACTTGAGGTCCAGTGTAAAGTTTCCACAGTCTGTGTGATTTGGGGAGTCATGCCATCTACTGGTGCTGGTCCACTGCGCTTCATTAAGTCCAGGGTCAACACAGCCGTCTACCAGGAGATTTTGGAGAACTCTATGCTTCCATCCATATACAAGCTTTATGGGGATAGTGACTTAAATTTTCCAGCAGGACTTGGCACCTACCCACAGTGCCAAAAGCACTAAAAACTGGTTTAATGACTATGGGATTACTGTCCTTGATTGGCCAGCAACCTCATCTGACCTGAACCCCATACAGAATCTATGGGATATTGCCAAGAGAAAGATGAGAGATGTGAGCCTGAATAATGCAGAAGAGCTGAAGGCCACTATGCTTCAATAACACCTGGTCTTCCATGACACCTCAGCAGTGCCACAGGCTGATAGCGTCCGATATTGTTCTATGTACAATCCTTTTGTAATTTATTCTAATTTTCTAAGATGGGAGATTTAGGGTTTCACCTTTTAAGTTATATTACTGAAATAAATGAACGTTTGCACAATATTCTAATTTTTCGAGTGTTACCTGTAGTTGCACTGAATTCTGGGAATTTAAAAAAAATATTTAGTCCTAAAAAGCTTTAGGATTTTACAATGAACTTGCAACAGAAAAAAAATATCAGGCCAGAATTTAAGCTGTTCTGTCTCATATTTGTATAGTGTATGCCTAGCTAAGCTTTTCACTGTATCTAAGATGAGTCTTTTAGCTTCCCTTGCATTTAGATTTTATTTTGTTCTTGCTTTTGTTTTGTTCTGCATAAATTTTCATTAAATGTATCAGTCAGGGCAAACTGCATAGAATATTTAATATCCCATTGGATTAAAAGGTAAAGACTTGAGGGGAAAATGCAGCATTTTGCCCAATACAAATTGCAGGGAAATAGCAGAAATTGCTATGTGAATAATGCCTTGATTTATTTGAAGCATTTATTTCTAATCATCTTCTAATCAGATTTTTATTTCTCGTTTCCATTCCTTTCTCCAAGTTTTATATACACAAGGTGACATACAATTTAGATCAATAGTTCAAATGACACCGTGTATAGATAATGCCATTACTCCTAGTTAAATGAATAAGTGATTCCACTGTAAATAGGGCACGGTAGATAAACATGCAAAAATTTACTCATTTGGGAGTTGGTATTCCTTGTGCAATCTTATAATTTTCCCATGCCCAGTCACTTAGCAAACTTTCCCCAGTTGCTTTTCCCTGGATCCATAACTAACTAACCACCATTTGGCTGGAAATTCTATATACTGCAGTATCAGTATCTCCTGAAGTTATCAGAATCAGGAAAGTTACTTTAGCTCCATATACAGATTCTGATAAGTTCCCATGCAAGAATTGAGTTTTCTCAAAATGCCACTGATTATTCCCCCCCCCATTTAGATATGCATCATTCAGTGTTCACAATTGAAATGAATGTATAGTTGCAGAACCAGGCAGACAAGGAAGTACAGTAATACCTCATCTTACGAACCTAATTGGTTCCGGATGGAGGTTCGTAAGGCGAAAAGTTCGTAACATGAAACAATGTTTCCCATTGGAAACAATGTAAAAGCGCTTAATGCGTGCAAGGGGGGGGAATCGCAAAATGGCGCTCCGCTGGGCGCCGCCGCCCGCCTGTCACCTTTTAAAACAGCCGGGGGGCTTCTCGGTGTTCTCCCGAACCCAAACTTTTCGGGTTCGGGAGGCCGCCGAGAAGCGCTGCCGCCTGCCTGTCACCTTCTTAAACAGCCGGGGGGCTTCTCAGCATTCTCCCGAACCCGGAAGTTCGGGTTCAGGTTCCGCTTTCGGAGGCCGCCAAGAAGCACCCAGCTGTTTCAGAATGTTACAGCCGGGCGGCGCCGCTTGGCGGAGCACCGTTTTTGCGATTGGTGGTGGCATTTTTGGCCAATCTGGAGGCTGGAAAGGAGGTGGGGAATCCCAATAGGGAATTCCATGGGCGGAGCTTTAACGTCACAAAGACGTCCTTCCTGGTCGGCCGAAACGTGGCCTCCAGGAAGGACATCTTCGTGACGTCAAAGCTCCGCCCATGGAATTCCCTATTGGGATTTCCCACCTCCTTTCCAGCCTCCAGATCAGGTGAAAACGCTGCTGCCGATCGTAAAAACGGCGCTCCGCCGAGCGCCGCCACCCAGCTGTAACCTTCTGAAACAGCCAGGCGCTTCTTGGCAGCCTCCGGAACCCGAACCCGAACTTTTGCCGAACTTCCGGGTTCGGGTTTGAGAGAATGCCAAGAAGCCCCCCTGCTGTTTAAGAAGGTAACAGGCGGGCGGCGGCGCTTCTCGGTGGTCTCCCGAACCCGAAAAGTTCGGGTTCGGGTTTGGAAGAACACCGAGAAGCCCCCCGGCTGTTTTAAAAGGTGACAGCCAGGTTGCGGCGCCCAGAGGAGCGCCATTTTGAGATCTGCAGTGGGTTTGTAAGGCAAAAAAAGTTTGTAAGAAGAGGCAAAAATTTTCTGAACCCTGGGTTCATATCTTGAAGTGTTCGTATCATGAGGGGTTCATATCACGAGGTACCACTGTATACCCTTGTGTATTGTATATCTATCCCTCAATAGTAATAATAACATTCAAAACAGACCAAATCTATAATCTGTTTTAACAATTCTATAAGATAAGTCACTTTTTAAACTAGTATCATTTATGCAGAATATAAGGCAGGGTTGTTCAGAATTTTAACATGGGTGATGGCATCAATTGTTGTTTATTGCATTGGAAAATTGGGAATAGGGTACAGTGGTAAAATTAAACTATAAGTAGACCTTGGGTTGTTGTTTTTTTTAAAAAAAATCTGCACTTATAAGACCTCCCAATGGCTAGTTTTTCAGAATTTTAAATGAGACTTCTAGCTCAGGTAGAGATGCTGGGCCTTAAACCTATGACATTCTGAATAGAAAAGCATATTATTTTTCCACGAGTAATAGATAAAGATGAACCAGTCTATTGTTCATTCACTTGTAAGCCATTTTGAGCACATATCATCCATCCACCCATCCATTCATCCTTCAAATTGGAGGCTGAAGTATTATTTTCTTGCAGCCTGGAATGGGTCTGAAGCTAAGGCAGGTTTGCCTATGGACTCAAATCAGTCTCCTACAGGTTTTTGTGTGAGTGTGTGTGTGTGTAGATTAATTCTTGAAATATGCAAAAAAGGCCTTACTGCTTTTAAACAATATATCTGCTTTAATGGTGCTGCTAGAGGGTCTATAAAATGCTTGCTGATAAAAGTTTTGATGTTCCCAAAATTCTTACTTGCAGTTGTTGAGCACACTGCTATTACATTCTCTCCAAATATATGAGGCTCAAATGTGCCATTCTAAGCACCATTCTGGCATCCATTTACAGCAATTCTGAATTTCTAAAACTCTTGAATTTTTTAACATCTAAGTCTGCTATTTTTGACAAAATCAAGCTCAACACAATCAAAGTGCATTATAAAGTCTAGCAGTATGATTTATTCAATGAATTGCAGCTATGTGATCTAAAACAGCTGTGCTCCGGGACATTTTTCATCCTAATTCATGAAATTTGTCCCCTCATTCTGTTTACAAACCATACCTTACAGAAATGACAGTAACTGTTGTTTATTTTTGGCAGGTTCTGGAAAGTTGAAGCCTTGAAGAGTCATTAAATCAGTTAGCCAAGCCTGCTGATGCTTGAAGTAGGATCTCTGAAATGAAGTTTCATTTAAAAAATATAAAATAAAAGATTCTGTCAACTATACTGTTAGTTATTGCGCAATAAATGTCATTCTGTCTCACACACACTGGAATAATAATTCTGTTACATGCTTAGAAAAATCTGTAATGAAGCAATTTTAAGTTTTATGAAATAAAGTGACAAACATTAAGGTGTTTAAAACTGTTAATTTCTAAAAGCCCTATTATCGCCCATTTTTTCTCTACTTAAAAAGAATTGATGTAATTCTGTATGTACACATGAACTAATCCATACACAATATCAAAAGCTAAGATTGAGAAGACGCTGAGAAAATTCAAATTTGTATTTATTTATTTCAAATGATAAATACAAGTATGGTGCTGATGCTGCAGAATTGGGGAAGTATTTTTTTAAAAAATCTTTGTCTCCATCCAATGATAATGGTAAGCTCTTGCATACAACCACAAGGAAAGTAGCAATTTCTAAAGGTCAAATAACATCAAGAGAGAAAATGCAAGCTGAGAAAATATAAAAACAGACCACATCTTTCATCAATATCGCAATTCAGATTTGAAATGAATGTTTTTCCCTTAAAAAACCAAACAAAAAAACCAAACAAACAGGACAGCCACTTACGTTATGATAGCTGAACTGTAATCATAAACGTAACATTAAAAAATATGATAGAAACATAGAAACATAGAAGACTGACGGCAGAAAAAGACCTCATGGTCCATCTAGTCTGCCCTTATACTATTTTATTTTACAATGGATATATGTTTATCCCAGGCATGTTTAAATCCAGTTACTGTGGATTTACCAACCACATCTGCTGGAAGTTTGTTCCAAGGATCTACTACTCTTTCAGTAAAATAATATTTTCTCACGTTGCTTTTGATCTTCCCCCAACTAACTTCAGATTGTGTCCCCTTGTTCTTGTGTTCACTTTCCTATTAAAAACACTTCCCTCCTGAACCTTATTTAACCCTTTAACATATTTAAATGTTTCGATCATGTCCCCCCTTTTCCTTCTGTCCTCCAGACTATACAGATTGAGTTCATGAAGTCTTTCCTGATACGTTTTATGCTTAAGACCTTCCACCATTCTTGTAGCCCGTCTTTGGACCCGTTCAATTTTGTCAATATCTTTTTGTAGGCGAGGTCTCCAGAACTGAACACAGTATTCCAAATGTGGTCTCACCAGCGCTCTATATAAGGGGATCACAATCTCCCTCTTCCTGCTTGTTATACCTCTAGCTATGCAGCCAAGCATCCTACTTGCTGATACTTTCAACCAAAAATCTTTATTCTTTTTTCTTTTCAATTCAAAGTACTTCAACTATTGCACATACTTCCCCAACATTTTCCTACAGAATCACAGTCCTGAACTACTAGTGCTGACATAGACTTTTTTGGGGTCTAACTGCTCATTATAAGATAGAACAGTGCTGATTGCGTTTCTTTTTAATAGCAGTAGCACCTAGACTTATTATATACCACATCACAGTGCTTTACAGCCTTCTCTAAGCAGTTTATAGAGTAAGCATATTGGCTCCAACTATCTGGATTCTTATTTCACCGATCTCAGAAGGATGGAAGGTTGAATCAACCTTGAACTGGTCAGGACTCCTGGCAATCAGCAGAATTATCTGCAACACTACTTTCTAACCATTGTGCCATCATGGCTCACCAGGGCCTGTGTTTCTTAGAAGGTGGTTTTAGGAAGCCTCTTTGAGGGCCCCCAACTGTTCTCTGAGGGGTCCATAAATCCATATTATTTACTAGGCTGAGCTGAGTAACAATACAACATTAACATACCATTAAAAATTGAGAGAAGTGGTAGTGGCAGCGAATGCATCAATTTTAAATTTTGCTATAGTAAATATTGACAGATGTAATTATACAAACAAAAGCTCTTTGGGGATTCTCCATAATTTTGAAAAGTAGGGAAAAGCCTTGAGGGAAAATTGGTTTAAGAGAATCTCAAATGCCAAACTGAAAAAAAGATTTCCTTGATGCCTATGAATACCCTACATAGATATAACTTATCATATAGGAATTACAGGAAGGATATGAAATAGAGGGTAGTTTTTCTGTTGCTGGAGGGAAAGTGATGGAATGTTTAATTGATGGGACTTGTGAGTAGCATATTCACAGCGGTAGTGGATTCTAAAACCTGTTGTTACTGGTTTGCCCTCATGCTCGCGTGCAACGCTCCTGTGCATGCGCAGAAGCATCTTGGATGAGTGGGTGGATGGGTGAAGCCTCTCACTGCCAGCGCTATCGGTTCACAGAACCGGTCTGGACTGGGAGCAACCCACCACTGATTCACAGCACAACTTGTAACTTCATAATAAATAATAATAAACATTTATTTATAGTGCCCCTTTAGTAAAGGGCATAACAGCATGTTAGCAATAGCACTTTTTAACACAGCCAGCATATTGCCCCCACAATCCGGGTCCTCATTTTACCCACCTCCGAAGTATGGAAGGCTGACTCAACCTTGAGCCGGTGATGAGATTTGAACTGCTGACCTACAGATCTATAGTCAGCTTTAGTGGCCTGCAGTACTGCACTCTACCCACTGTGCCACCTTGGCTCGGCTTACCTCACATTCATCTAACGTGAACTATACTTCCAAGAAACATAAGATCACTAAATCATGAACTCAACTCAACATAAGATCCAAAATTACTTCCTTAGTTCCCATATAAACAAGAAACTCTCTGACAATATTAATCAAAATTTAACTAAAATCTTCAAATGCTCCACTCGAAACAGAATACCTTACGAAAATAGACTAACTATCCTGGGTCTTGAAAGCTTAGAACTGCGGCGCCTAAACATGATTTAAGTATTGCCCACAAGATCATATGCTGCAATGTCCTTCCGGTCAACGACTACTTCACCTTCAACCGCAACAACACAAGAGCACGCAACAGATTCAAACTTAATATTAACCGCTCCAAACTTGACTGTAAAAAATATAACTTTAACAATCGAGTTGTCGATGCGTGGAACTCATTACCAGACTCTATAGTGTCAACTCCCAACCCCCAACATTTCTCCCTTAGACTCTCCACGATTGACCTCTCCAGGTTCCTAAGAGGCCAGTAAGGGGCGTACATAAGTGCACTGATGTGCCTAACGTCCCCTGTCCAATTATCTTTCCTTTTCTCATATATCTTATATATTCTCTCCCTCTCATCTACTTCTCTTCTTTTTTACTTACTATCCCTATATATACTACTTAATGTCTATTTTCTTCCATATGTATTGTATATTGGACAAAGAATAAATAAATAAAATCTGATTCCCAATCTCAAATACCAGGAACCGTCCTTTAAGGATATACAGAATTCAAAGTTCTATAGCAATTAAGCAGCAGCTGCATAGCCAAAACAAATGTTCAGCTGTCAGGCTGAAGCCATCATTTTGAATTTGAAACTTTGACCTGCTACAGGTAGAATAGTACTGTGGGAACTGGGGAGGGGGTGATTGCATGAGAGGGAAAAATGCTAGCTACGACAAATTCTTTCCAGACATTCAAGGTTATCCCTTTCAGCACCAGCCAGAAGAATATAGCAGGATCGTGGATGTTGAAAGAACTGGAGTGGTCCATGTGATGAACTTGTGGGTCTGGGGACAAGGGATGAACCTTAACCTTGGTGGAAAACTGTAGGAAAAGTTAGTTTTTGGTTGCCTACAGTTTGTGGCCAATATGACTCTGTTAATAAATTTGAACTTGGAAGAGGGCCAAGGTTTGGAGTGTGATTTTTTTTTCTTGGATGTTAATTGGAACGGTAACATCAAGCAACTGCTGTTCCTTTGGCAATAAGTTCTAGAAATCTAGCAAACTTTACTAGAAGTAGCTGAACAGAGGAAAAGCATAGTAACCATCCAATCAGGTCCTGTTCTTTCTTTATCAGTCTTTCAATGGTATATATTCTTAAGGCCTCAGCTTTAAATCCTTTAAATTAGTATTTTTCAAACTTGCAGTTTTAAGTGTACTTCAGCTCCTACAATTCCCCAGCCAGCATCCATGCATTTTAAAGTTGCCAAGTTTGAAAAACACTGTTTTAAATTAAAACATCATTAGTAATGTTATTCATTTTCTTGAGCTATATAAAGTGATAACCAGAGCTCAGGCAAATACAGGGTGAACGCTTGGATTTGGGGGGATGTGTCTCCATCACGACCGATTAGTTTTAGCAGTTTATATAACTACATGCAAATTTCTATCTTAGCTTATATATCTACATACAAATAAAGCTAAATAGCTTGAGGAACATGGTGTGCAGTGTTCCCTTTAATTTTTTGGGGGGGTGGGCGGAAAAGTATAGTGTCTGAGCGGCAGTCCCTTCGGGACTGGGCGGCACATAAATAATAAATAAATAAATAAATAAATAAATGAATGAATGAATGAATGAATGAATGAATGAATGAATGAACGAACGAACGAACGAACGAACAAACAAACAAACAAACAAACAAACAAACAAACAAAAAACCCACCCTGTTTTGCCTCAGAGAATTTCAAAATAAAATACTGTACTGTGTGTCTATAACAGTGAGCTCATAATAGGGCAACTCTATCAATATCAAAATGCCACTTAAATAGTTGAGCTAGTTTCAAACTAGATTTTGATTTTCTTTCTCTCTTCCTTACTCCCATTCTTTTTCTTTCTCTTTTCCTTCCTCTCTTTTTTCTATCTGTTTCTCTCTCTTCCTCTCTCTCTCCTTCCCTTTCACTCTTTCCCTCTCGGCTTCTGGGCAGGTTTGGAAAACTCTGAGTTGATGATGATTTTTAAGTGAGCGATTGCTCACTGCTCAGCTTAGAGGGAACTATGATGGTCTGTGAATGAACCTGCCTCTGCACACCTTGAGTATTCATGCATTGACCACCAACTATTTCATGAAGGTAAACTCCTTTGTAGAGCTTTGCGCATATACTGTATGTGGAAACACATCAATATACAGGATGATGGGAATTGGAGTTTATGTATATGCCCTCTTACCTCCAAATGACTATTATAAAGTATCATATTCAGATTAATATACAATTAATTATGGTATAGAAATATTTCTGTGAGTCTCATCCACAAATACAACTTATTTACTTTTTGTTTTTTATATTTTTAACCTGCCTTTTTCACTGAAGGTGGTAAATATCACAATACTCCTTCCTTCTCCCATGAGCCATGGTTCTGGTGCAATAGTTAGAATGCAGTATTGCAGGCTAATTCTGCTATCTGCCAGGATTTTGATCCTGACCGGCTCAATGTTGACTCAGCCTTCCATCCTTCCAAGATCGGTAATAGCTATTGCTGTTTTCCCCGCAACAACCACCTTGTGTGTAAAGTTGGGCTGAGAGAGTGAAATTCATACATTCAAATTCATACTGAATTTTCGGGATATAAATGTGTGACTTATTCATAGGTATATACAATTACTATAATAGCTTTCACCAATAGCCGCCTGCCTACCTACATGTGAGTACAATTTCACAGATTATATGGTTAAATAGTAAATCTGGCAGGATTTCGATTAGTTTTCCCAAATCTGGGCACGCATGATTTTGCTTAGGCTTTTTTTAATGTAATTGACTGGATCTGAGTTCTGAGTAATATGCTGCAGGATACAATCCAGAAAATAAGCAGTAAGGGAAAATGTTGATTTCATTTATATTTTAAGCGTAATAAAAATAAACACAGTACATAGGCATATTCCTTATTTAACCATTTCCCCCAGCAGCATTAAAACTGGTAATTTGGTGGCCACATTTCAAGTCTATCTGTTTTGTTGTGATCTAACTGCAGCATAGTTCTCTAAAGTACGGAAGATGATTTTATAGCATTTGTGTTAGACAGTTCTTATTCAAAGTCCATGAGTTGAGTATTAGGGCTAGAGCTTGCCAGAAGATATTATTATGAACTGCATGATGTTCGGTCAAAGTATGATCTGGGTACGGAAAGACTGAACTCTGCCTTGGGGAATGGACCAAAGTCAGGTGCTGTAAGGCAATATTTCTTTTTTGAAGATCCAGTTTAGGTATGTTGTGTCTAGAGAAATGAAAACGCCTTTAGGAAGATAACTAACTGATATAGCTTCTTCTTCCATCCTCTCAATTCTCTGCATTCTGTTCACATAATATCATCCTGCAGCACTTACAAAATACCAATGCATTCTTGATAGAAACCTGGGAGTCATTTCCTATTGTTCAAGAAGTCCTGAATATAGGAACATGCAGGGAGCCCTAATTGGCAAGCTGTGGCCATAGTTTTGTGAAATGTCTTTGCCTGTGGGTGATCACACTAATTGTTCAAAGAAGGAAGGGGCCAGCTTTTAGGTCCTGCAAGTACAGTTCAGTCTTAACTAAAGAAGGTAAAATATACTTTGGTGCTCTCTCACATCCCTCAGCAAGAGAACGGTTCTTCAGTCTCCTTTAATTTCTTTTGCGCTCACAATGCAGGCATACAGCAGTGCGGATAGAGAGTCCCAATTAATATGGTCACTGACTGTGGTGATAAAATGGTTGGGCAGACAAAACTGCTCATTCAGCACTTTGGAGGCTGCCAGGTTGGTTCCTGTGAGGATCTCCTTGGGAATGACTTGTACAAGGAGAATTGTATAAGAGACATCTTATCTTCAGAATTTTATAAAAAACATTTTTTTCCGCTTCTGCCCATTTTCATTTTTGAGGTTATCTTTGAAATCTGATAAATTCTAACTCTTTTTGAAAAAATCTACATTTTGAATCTTCTTCCTTCCTTCCTTCCTCTTCCTTCCTTCCTTCCTTCCTCTTCCTTCCTCTTCCTTCCTTCCTTCCATCCTTCCTATTCCTTCCTTCCTTCCTCTTCCTTCCTCTTCCTTCCTTCCTCTTCCTTCCTTCCTTCCTTCCTCTCCTTTCCTTTCCTTCTTCTTTTAATTTCTTCCAGTTCTGCTTCTCATCTCACTTTGTTTCCAGTCAAACTATCCTTTCATTTATCCTGTCTTTTTCTTCCTCTCTTTTAGTGTTTTTGCTGCAGTTCTATGTCTATGCTTGGAAGAAGCAGTTGGGAAATCAGTTTCTTTTATGTAGAAGATATCCTCATTTTAACCTGAGTTTATTAGTTAAATGAATATTCTTTTAAAAACTGGGTCCTGACCTTTTCTGGTCAGGCAGCTTCTAGGAAGTAGATACACATACTGACACCCACATGCATAATAACGTTCACATTTAAGCAAATATGTCCCATCCACAAATTAATTACACTGCACAGCTTTTGCACATTTATTCCTTCCTTTGGCAGCATGGAGGGAACTTTATAACCTCAGAGTCATCTTCTTTCTGGTTGACTAGAATTATTGCATTCAGGCATGTAATTTTTTTCCTTCCTCACTCTGAAATAGAATGGGTGATTGGGGTGTCCTGTTACCTATCTCACATTTGCTTAATGTTTATAATCAAGATATCAATTTCCTTTGATTTCTCATTAATCTGGGAATCTGCACATATACAGCCCATTACAGTTAATTTTTTGTATTTTTTGTAGGAGATAATCAGAGCCTGAGGAAAGGGTCAAGCATGTCATGAGTTTTAAGTCTCTTTGTGCCCACAAGAGATACAGGTCCAGTCTACGTTGAATTCTATGGCCCTTACCTAACCACCAAAATGCTTTGCTGAGAAAGATGTAATAGAGAAAATAATAATGTGCACGGAAATGGATAAATTAACATTGGAATTAAAAAATAAGGAAGATTCAGAAATTATATGACTGTTAGGGCAAATTCTATTGTTGGTTGGAAAAAAGGAAAAAGTAATTAATGTATAATTAGTAATAGAATATATATGTATGTATATACATACATACATACATACATACATACATACATACATACATACATACATACATATATCAAAGAAAGAAAGAAAAATATTTTTTAGTGATAAAGGGTTAAGGAAAAATAGATATGGAAGTAAGACTGATGTATATGATTTGTTAATAACAATACACTAAAAATAGCTATCTAATATATTGCGAGCACAATAAGAAATGGATAACAGATTTGCTACACAAATGTCCAATGCTTTTTAAATGTCTTTTATCTTTTTCTTGTATATATGTACAAATACAATTTTCTAATAATTTAAAAAAAGATAAGTTAGTAACCTGCTTCTCCATTGTCTTTGTTTGTCAAAAGGTTGCAAAAGGTGACCACACGACCTTGGAACACAGCAGCAGTTATAGGTATGAAATAGTTGCCAAGCATCTGAAGTTTGATCACATGATCATAGGGATGCTTCCAAGGTCATAACTGTGCAAAATGGTCATAAATCCCTTTTTTTCAGTGCCATTGTAACTTTGGACGGTCCCTAAATGAACTGTTGCAAACTGTTGTCTACCCATATATTATCAATTTTGTACATATCCAAACTACTATCCAAATTACAGGTCAAACACATACACACAAACCATCTGAACAAACCTGTACTTTTATTAAAAGAAAAGCTGATGATTAAAATACTTCAGGCAAGTATCAAGTACTAAAAAAAGAAGGAAAAAACTTCCTGCAGAAAAGAAAGCTTTAGTAGAAGACCTTTGACATAAGCTGTTTGTTTTTAGGTTTCTGCTGCAGCTTCATCTTCAGACTATTCAGTTTTTCTATATTGGCTTTTCTGGGAAAAGGCTCTAGAGTATTGGCTTTGCCTGTGGAAGGATCCTCCTCAATTCCTGTTACTCAGAAAATACAATCTGAAATAGAACTTCAGATTCAGAATAAGCAACTGTTGATGTCCCTATCACCAGGAGTGTATCTTTCAAAGACATTATGATGTACAATATCCAATAGCACTGAATTATAGAAATGGACACCACAGAAATAGACAATCAGTATTAATCATTCCCTCAACAATAAGATTGACGATCCTTTCAAAATGGGATTGGCCATTCTTCTTAGCCAGTTCTCCTTATATAAAGCCTTATCCATCCCCCCCCCCCCGAGTTATCCTCTTCAGCCTGTCTACCTGAACCTCACATCTGTCTAAATCATACTTCCATTTGTGAAAGGAACCTAAATCAGCCTTCATTTGTTGGCATTATGAATTGATATACAGCATACGAATTTAGATTTGCCAGGGATCTTTGTTATGTGTCACTAGAATTGTATCTTTTGGAGGCAAAACAACAACAACAATCCTTGGCAGTAGAATAGATCTTCAGTTAGATTATTATAAACGTAAACAATAACAACCAACTTAAAAAGAATACACTTGGGTCTACACATACTGCATGAACAATTTTAAAGTACAGTGCAGGCAGAAAAGTTTAACAGTTGCATTGTGTAGTAATGCAACAAGTAATTTAAATCATTAGTACCTTCAGTGTAATGGTAAGAATGTACTAATCCCTTAGGGATTAAAAGATCAAGAATATGGCCTTCACATACAAAGTATCAGAAATCATAGCCCATTTAAACCCATACCTATTGAAATGTGAAATAAAGCCAGCTTGAAAGGCTAAAAAGGCACGAGACTCCAGTTTGCCACCTCTATGGTGGTAGTTTGGAAACATAATACTGTATAGTAGAGTCAGAGTTCTCTAGCCATTTATTTCTAGTAAAATTAATGGGGGTTTATGAAGTAAATGGAGTGGGCAGGTCAGAATTCAGTGGAGGGAGGAGAGAGAGATTGAGAGATTGTTTAGGAGACTGTCCCATTATTTGGAGGCAAGAAGTTCTCTATGTGATTAATCAGAAAGCAAACTGAAATCACCTACAGCAGGAGAAGGAATTGTATAGAGTTCAAGAGGAATCCAGATTGTTTAGGAGGAATTTCATTTGCTTTGTTTTTTCTTTGGTGGAGTTTCAGGCAACATCTTTCCCTCTCTCTCTCTCTAAGTCAACCAATAAAAAATTGTGAAAACAACAACAACAAAGAAAATAAGTTTTTTTAAAAATTGAAAAAGAATATGGCTGATTTGTATCTTGTCTCATCTGTGAGGAATATAGTCTTTTTAGCCAGGCAACCTCCAACTAGGATATGGGCCTCAGAGGATCTCTAAAATGTGTCCGTTAAAGGCCATGCCACCTCCAGATGAACTTTCTCCTAACAAGAGTGCTGATTTAGATTTTCGTTAGCAGGAGAAAAGGCAATGAGGCGGAACCAAGGGGGAATGCTGGCAAAGACTCTTGTCACAGAGACCCAAATTCAAATCTCAAAATCTCAACCAATAAATGCTCTGTCTTGCATATTGACAATAATAATAATAATAATCAGACCACCAAATACAAGCTGGGCAGATGCAACCTTGCAGATGATCCTCACTCTTTAAGGACCTTGGAGTACTCATCTCAAATGACCTACGCGCCAGAGCTCACTGTAACAGCATTGCCAAAAAGGCATTAAGAATTGTTAACCTAATTTTGCTAGCTTATTCTCAGGTAATATTGTACTGCTAACTAGGGCATACAAAACCTTTGCTAGATGAATTCTTGAATACAACTCGCCTGCCTGTAATCAACTCTATACATTGGACAGTAATATAATTGAGCAAGTTTAGAGATATTTCAATTTTGGGCTTGGAAAAGGTACAGTTAAATTGCCTATAGTCTGACCTAAGTGCAGTACACAAAATTATCTGCTACAATGTCCTAATGTCCTACCTGCCAATGACTACTTCAGCTTCAACTGCAATAATACATGAGTACACAATAGATACAACCTCAAGGTAAACTGGTCCAAACTCGATTGCAGAAAATATGACTCCAGCAATAGAGTGGTCTAACTGACTCCGTTGTTACTTCATCAAATCCCATAGCTTCAACCTTAAACTGTCTAAGATGGATATCATCCCATTCCTAAGAGGTCTATAAGGGGTGTGCATTAGCAAACCAGTGTGCCTACCATTCCTATTTTACTGTCACCATTATCTTTATCCATTTCCTATGTTCATATTCATGTTTATACTTATACCTATTATCTTGTACATGCATGACAAACTAAATAAATAAAAAATGTTATCCAACAAGGAGTCTAGCCCAACTCTTTTTCATAATGAGAATTCAATCTCAAGAGAGTTATAGAGTTCCAGTGTTGTGCAGACAGAAGAAAGAACGTGAAAACAGTTTTAGAGTTACATTTGGAATAAATCTACTCCTATTACTAAAAAAGCAGGACTTTTTTATTAAATGGAAAACCACATTAAGTTACATCAGTTAATTGGCTTACTGAAACTATATTAAATAATTAATGGGAATATAATGAAATCTATAAAAAATATAATGAATAATGGATATTTCTACCTAATGCTATCATGATGTGTCTCTGTCTCTCTCCTATCTATAAATGAGGAATAACAACTCATGGACACTACCATAAGATGATAAAATTTCTATCAGCACAAGGACTGAATAATTTTTTAACAGACAGAGCCCAACTGATAAATGTTACAATCTGTCAGGTGGTAGACAAGCAGAAAAGCAGGTGATTTATGAAACTCTCGGGGATCCGCCTTACTGAAGTTATAGGTTTCGGTGGGATTAGGAAAAAATTTCATGCCTTGTCAAGTTTCTGTATAGATCCAGTAGAAATAACTTCCAGTTTTCTTCTTTAAATTATGTCTAATTATGGACTACAGTAGAACCTTTTGTAAAAGTTAGAACTAGTGCCAGGCTTTCAGGACTGTATTGTGGGAAAGGCAAGTTTTTTTTTTATTATTTATTTATTTGTTTGTTTGTTTGTTTGTTTGTTTATTTCAATTTTTATGCCTCCCTTCTGCTTAGACTCAGGGCGGCTTACAACGTGTTAGCAATAGCGCTTCTTAACAGAGCCAACCTATTGCCCCCACAATCCGGGTCCTCATTTTACCCACCTCAGAAGGATGGAAGGCTGAGTCAACCTTGAGCCTGTGATGAGATTTGAACCGCTGACTTACAGATCTACGGTCAGCTTCAGTGGCCTGCAGTACAGCATTCTACCTGCTGCGCCACCCCGGCTCATTGATGTCTATGAACACTTCCTTCCTTCCTTCCTAGTCCAAGAGTAGTGGATAATTTCAATTTCAATTGGATAATTTCAATTTCAATTTCAGGCATATCACATTCAATACCTGAGCCAACTTTTTGTGTTTCTCTTCATTAACAAAAGAAAACAATACAGCCAAATAATGTTCCAGGCTTTAGCCTCATCTTCCTTTGAACTTCACTTACTTCCTATAGGCTTTCTTAGAAAATAAAATTAGTGAAAGACTGTAGATCAATGCTATACTGGAAAATATCTTGATTCACTGAGATTATGGACGCTGAAATCCAGCATATTTGGAAGACACCAAGTTGGGAAATGCTGCTTATAGTGTGATTGCTGAAAATTGCAATGCCCAAATATAATATCCATGCAACTATTATGTTATAGTAACACAGATAATTAAATATGAGAATGGAAAAGGGTACAACAGATTTCCTCGGTTCATAAAGTTACCACTATAGCAACCAAGAAGAAGTTAATTGCAAAATTAAACCTCTTATATTTTATCTCCACTTACATATTTTGTCTCAAAAGGCAGTTGAACTGCAGTATAGCTCAGAGCCCATTTTCATAACCTCGTATAAGAACACAATATTTCAGACACAAGCAAACTTTTTGTATTATATAGAAAGATGTGCATAAAGCCGGAGCTGGTGAATAGAAAAAAAATGTATGAGGGTCATCCAGAAAGTAATGCACCACATTTTTCCAAACAATTATTTATTGAACACAATGAAATTTACAAACAAGAAAGAATGATGTTTCTTCTACACTCCCTATTTTTCCATGTATTTTTCCCATTCTATGGCCTTCTTCCAGCGAGACCCAAGTACATGTATGCCCTTTCGGTACCACTCCTTGTTCTGGTCATGAAGGCATTTCTGCATTGTGTGAATTACCTCTAATGGCCTCACCCTTTGTGCCCAGTGACTAACCATACTTCTATTGACTGCAGATTCTCTATAAACTGTACACAAACATTTGTGAATGTTCCCAACAGTTTCTTTCTCCGCAATGAGAAATTCAATGATGACAAGCTACACTTACACTGTCATTTATAGACGCCATTTTGAAACACTGCTGCAGGTCTGCTATCTGTCTGTCTGAAGAAATGCAAAATTTACACACACACTCCTGACAATTCATATAATATATATCTAAAGTTTCATATTCCTACCATTACTGTAGGCTAAAGAAAAAAATGTGGTGCATTACCTTCTGGGCAACTATCATAACTTTTAAATTAATTAAAAATATTTAAAACTCTTAAGAATAATGGCTTTGCATCTGAGGGACACCTTGATATTCTGTAGTTAAATTGCAATAATATCATATTTAGCTAACATAGGGAGGAGAGCCTGGTAGTACTGGATAGTGCACCAGGGAAAATAAAGCATGTAAAATGTAAATATAAAGCTGATTGACAAGCAGCAAATGCCCATGTGTTGATAGAAACATATCCATTTTTTTCCTGGTACTAATTGGATATGGTATTTTTCCCCCTTTAAAAAGCTCAGAGCACTTTCTAGTCTAATGTCCATTGGGACAAACAACAAGATGAAATCTATCTCGATTGCTCAAAAACATAGCTTTCTGTCATGCACCATTAGATTTCTGCTCATTTTAGGAAATATGCTGAGCGTGGTATGAAAATGCTAGCATTTTCAGTAAATGTAATACCCTGCTTAATTGATAAAAATTACTGAAAATGAACTTTTCTTAAAACAATTTAAAAATAGCAGTGGAATAAGAACACAGTGTGTGCGAATGCATGCGTGGAGGGAGGGCATCTCATTAGGGGTGTGGATGTGCACATGTGCATGGTAGTGCATGCCCTTAAGGTGCCTGAGCAAAAAAACCAAAACACCATCACTGTTCTAATTGTTCTGGCCTTAAATATAAAATATCTTGTTCTAGCCCAGTGATGGCGAACCTATGGCACAAGTGCCACTGGTGACAAACAGAACCATATCTGCTGGCACATGAATCATAGCCCTAGATCAGCTCCAATGTGCTTGGGTGTGCTGGCCAGCTGATTTTTGGCTTGCACAGAGGCTCAGGGAGGACATTTTTGGCTTCCAGGGAGTTTTGGGGAGGAGAGGGTGTTTTTACTCTCCCCTGGCTCCAGTGAAACCTTTGGAGCCTGGGGAGGGTGAAACACATGGCTACTGGTTCCACCAGAACTTGGGAAATAGGCCATTTACGACCTCTAGAGGGCCTCCGGTAGGTAGGGGAAGCTATTTTCCCTGCCATCCCCAGGCATTGAATTATAGATGTGGGCACTCACGCATGCGCAATAGCATGCACCCATGCTCTTTCAGCACCTGAGGAAAAAAAGATTCACCATCACTGCTCTAGCCTAAAATATAATTGATCTGGCCTAAAATAGAAAATATGTTCTGACTCAAATCCTAAAACATTGCAGCTTTTTCCTGTTCCTAAGTCCCAGGAATCTGGTTAGAAACTTCATATCTTTACAAGTCACATATATCATCTTTAAAACTTGACAAATCTCTTAGGACCTCTTTAATATACTTTTTTTCTTCTGGAGAATAGACTTTTGATAGAAAAAAGATCCAAGACTCTACCACATCAAAAGCTACAGTCTGCACTTTCCAGAAAAGTAAACAAAGTTTCTCAGTGAAACCTCTATGTCTTATTGTGCCATTTTATCAATATTAACAACTCTCAAGAGTATCTATAATATTTAAGAGAAATAAAAAATTACCCAGTTGTTTGACAATAGCTCTGGCAAGAAAAGAGAATAAGAACCAAACTCATTAAACTGATCCAGCAGAGGTAAATAAATTGGTAGTGCACCAGGGAACTACCAATAGTTAAATAAATGAAATCTCTCTTGCTGCTTTCCCTGCTAAAATTCTCTTAATATATCTGTGAATATTAGTTATGTCGAAAAGCATAGCAAAAGCTTCCTTTTTCTTATTGAAGACGTTGTAGAAGTAGAGTCATATTAATCCAGGGTAGCCAAAAATGAGCTGTGGCTCACAGCACTTTTAATGAAATGTGTTAGAAAGAAATGACGCTACTAGACGCTTCTTGATGTTTTGGTCTCACTAAGATCATTTGATCTCATGTTCAATGTCTTTATTCTTAAGAATATAAGAAAGCAATTATTTGCATGGAAGAGTTTTAAGCCTCCAGTGACAGTTTTAGAAATGACAAAAGCAATGCCACTCAAAAGAGTTTTATTTTTTGAAGCTGGAATGTTCAAATTGGCCATTTTGAGATAGAACAATTTAAGGTTGAAATATTCCTCATGTCCTTGCTACATAAATATTTAGATGTACTTAGCAATATATACTTTTATGTAAATCTTAGAAAGCATATTTAGATAAAGTATTTGTGTTTAATCTTTTTTAGAAACCTCAGGCAATGATCCATTAGATTTTTTTAAAGAAACATATCTGCATGTTGTCAGAAATAAGTCTCATTAAATCCAGTGAGGCGTATTCCCAGATGAGTGTATTCAGGTCTGCATCCTAGTCTATTGTATTATCATGATCATCAAAACATGTATGATTCAACAGATTTAACAGGAAATTATTTAAATAACAAGGGAAAAAACATCTTCAGTGCCCTTATTATTGATTTTTTCTCCTCTCTGTTTTTATATTCATGATAACGCATTTTACAAAGTTTGGGACCTCATTTTAAATTAGTTATTTTCACCACAGTGTGCAATTATCTAGTACAGAATGTAAATTTTCATAGCTTCCAATTCTTGAATATATGATAAAACTCTGGCACGTATAACATATTCCTGTGAGGCAATGAGAACAGCTATAGTATCAAACACAATGTAGCTTTTCAGTCTACATTATTAATTTATTTCAAATATCTCTATATTACATTTGAATCAGAAAAAAAATCAGAACTTGGATCTAATTCTTTGATAAAGTACAGCACATTTAATTAGTCAGATTAGAATTTGTGTATTGATGTGTACATGCATAGAATTTTTTCTGTTATTTTTAAAAAAAATTAAATTAAAATGTAAAATTTTGCAATTTACACAACTTGATTAATTAGATTGTTTAAAGATCTAATAAGGTATGTGAACTAATAAATCTAGTTATATTGTGATCAGTTTTAATCTAGTATTGTACCAGATCATATGTGAATCCAACTTGTATCCCTGCTCTTTGAGCCTTTCAACCTATTGGATTAAACATTGGCCAAACAATCCTCTAAGGCAGTGTTTCCCAACCTTGGCATCTTGAACAGATCTGGACTCCAACTCCCAGAATTCCCCATGCAGAATGCTGGCTGGGGAATTCTGGGAGTTGAAGTCCAGATCTCTTCAAGTTGCCAAGGTTGGGAAACACTGCTCTAAGGCAGTGATGGTGAATCTATGGCATGGGTGCCACAGGTGGCACGTGGAGCCATATCTGCTGACACATGAGCTGTTGCCCTAGCTCAGCTCCAACATGCATGTATGTGCTGGCCAGCTGATTTTTGGCTCCCACAGAGGCTCTGGGAGGGCATTGTTGGCTTCCAGAGAGCCTCTGGGGGAATGGGGGAGGGCATTTTTACCCTCTTCCGGTTCCAGGGAAGCCTTTGGAGCCTGGGGAGGGTGAAGTACAAGCCTACTGGGCTCACTTTCACTACTTTCACCTTCCCCAGGCATTGAATTATGAGTGTGGGCACTCGCACAGGCGCGATAGTGCACGTGCATGCTCTTTCGGCACCCGAGAGAAAAAAGGTACTCCATCACTGCTCTAATGGAATAAAATGAAAAAGCACAGAATAAAATGGGATTATCAAGACAAGGAAACATAGAAGGTGATTGGTGGCAATAGTCAACCACATTCACTGATGCTATGCTAGAAAAGAGTTACTATTACAATGAAGCTGTACTAGTATTCTACTAACAGAGTTCAAAATACACCAGGCAGGACTAGAAGAAATGAATAGCTCTTTCCCAAAATTATGACTGTGACTCACTTAGCAGGCTGTTAGTATTTTAAATTCATATACTGTATTTTTCAGAGTATAAGATGCACCTTTTTCCTCCCTAAAACAGGCTGAAAATTTGGGTGCGTCTTATACTCTGAATGTAGCTTTCACAAAGCTTTTTCCCCCTAGCCCTAACTAGGTGTTAATGATCTTCCAGGTTTCCTACTCCCTTTAAAGATGGTTTTTTCCTGATGTAAGTCTTTGCAGGCTTGTTTTCATTCCTACTCCCTCTGAAAATGGCCTTTTCAGTCCTAAAGTATTGCTAACGATCTTCCTGGCTTGCAGCATTATTTTTTTATTCCTACTCCCTCTGAAGCAGTTTTTCCTGCCCTAAGTCTTTGCTAGCTTGTTTTCATTCTTATTCCCTCTGAAAAGTTTTTTTTCAGCCTTCACCAGGGGATAAAATAATGTGTTGAAGCTGAACAGACTAAGGACGCTAGCCAGAGGAATATCTGGTAGTTTTCCCCTATTTTCCTCTCCCCAAACTAAGTTGAGTCTTATACTTCAGCGTGTCTTATACTCTGAAAAATACAGTATATTATTTGCTTTTTAAAAAGTTACATGAAATTTACTACAAAGTTCACATGGCTGAGTTCTTACATAAGAAAACGAAGGAGGCCCACCTCAAAATAAAATAATTTCTTCTGAAATACATATATCAACAGATGAATGATGCCTACATTAAAACAAATCTTGATTATTTAATAAGAACTAGTGAGTTCACAGAGTATGAATAAGAATTCAGCCTACAGGAACAGAACTAGGAAGAATACAAACTAGATTTTTGTTCATAAGAGACTTCAAGAATTCAGGAAATTTTTCTCCACAACCTGCAAATTAACCTTGCCATTTTGTTGCCATATTTTCAACCTCCTTGTGTGCAAAATGAATCTCTGTAGAGCCTCTTTGATCCTGAATTCCAAATTTTGCAGAGTATAGTCACTTTTCCTGAATTCTTATTCATACTCTGCAAATTCTGCAAATTCCTCTTCTTCTTCTTCTTCTTCTTCTTATTATTATTATTATTATATTTTTTAGAATTTAAATCTAGACTCAAGGAAGATCATGAGAACATGATAAGGCAGGACTTGCTTGCATTGTCATTTTTGTCCTCCCTGCTGGGTGTTGTAGGAAGTCTTAAAGGGTCAGGGGACTCTGCCAATTAGTGTTATGACTGTAAGCAATTGCTTAGAATGACAGTTGAAAATTTGCTTTCTTCAAAAATGTAAAGAAAACTAAGGAGAGGGAAAACATAGATACATGTTATCTTGGTGGCGAAATCTAGCTTTCAGCCAAATGTATGAAGAGCTCTTTAGGTCTTGTTCTAGAAATTTAAACAGAATAGATAAACTCTAAATAGGATAGATAAACATCATCTAAGAGTGATGATAGCTTACAATACTTTGTAACCAAATTAATATTAAAAATAAACACAATTAATATTTTTCCCAAATTTGCTCAGTCAATAAATTCCCACCTACAGCAGGGCTGTCAAACCTGCACCGTCATGGCGGCATTATGTGATGTATCAGGACTTCCCCCCACCCTTCGTTAAATGGGGCATGGGTGTGGCCAATGCATTACACATCCGACCCATGGGGGGTGAGTTTGACAGGCCTGACGTTGAGTCTAGAAATGATATTATTTTATTTTATTTTTCTAAAAAATAGGACTTTGTAAAAATTAATTAAACAATGTCTTCCTTTGCGTAAACCATGTATATCCTTCCTTATATTTACTCTAATATAAATTTTCCTACTGCGGCCTTACTAATATTTTTGACTAGTGTACTTTCACCCAAACTTTAGAGACAAACTTTTAATCACAGTCACTGCTCCAATACTCTGCAAAAGTTTCTATAAACATCTACCTTCAAAAGTTTTTGGAATTATAATTCTTGCATCCCAACATATTTGAAGGAAACTAGGAAAAGAAAAGATAGTCTGGAACTTTTGTCTGCTTAATTCCGTGACAACATTACAAATATAATTCATTTATTCTACGAGATTCTTTTCATGTACTTGCTCTTTGGCATGGCTTTGGACTCCAGTTAGAAACTTTAGAAGGCTGGAGAGAAAAGTAAAACCAGAGCATTGAAGCTGTTTAACAGCATGTTGCAAAACATACTGCCAAATCCTAGCAAGACACTTTTACAACCAAGAGGTAGCTGCAATTAACAACAAGAGCAGTACAAGCAGTCTATTAGCACAGAGAGATGTTGGATTAGTGCATGCTGGTTACTGCAAATATTACATGTAAATTAAAATTCAGAATTTGAATGAAGTTGAATGGTGCTACTCCAAAGCTGAACAGTTTCAAATATTTATCTAATCCATGATTTTATAACAGCAGCAATTCAATGGTTTTAAAATGAAACCTTGTCCTCAATATACTTCAGCATTGTATTATATTATAGCTTCCTCCATGAAGTTATTATAATACTTTGATTTATATCATAACAGATTATTGACAACTGATTTATCTTCAGGTAATCACAGAAGTTCACAGATCAATTTATTATAAATTTGCCATAAAGAAGTGGGGAGAGGAAAGTCTTGTACTCATATGGCTGGTACTCCAAAATATAAGTTGCTATGATATCCCAAACAGTTTTTGCTTTCCTTTAGAGTCCATCCAGGTAAGTCCTTTTCTTCATAATATCTATGTTATTATTAGCCTTTGCATTTGGTAGGTTCCCTGTTAGCTTTAATTTTGTATCAGGGAAGAATGATCTACATTCTACAGTGCTAATGCTCAAAGACTTATGAAAAATCTACACAATATCTAGATTTTTTTTTTAAAAGTACAGCGTAGTCTTACTATTCCTCTGGTGCCCAAGATAATTTTAAAAAATTCTATATAGAGTCCCAACAACAGTTTATATAAGAAAGATCTGCTCTTTTGTGTGACAGATGATAGAATACATTTTCTCACTAACTAAATATCAAGAAATCATTTATATCTCTATATTTATTTATTGCTTTTATTAATTAAATCTGCAGCCCCGAGTCTTTGGAGAGGGGCGGCATACAAATCTAATAAATTATTACTACTACTACTACTATTATTGTTGTTGTTGTTGTTGTTGGTATTGTTATTGTTAAATAACAAAGGTTCAAAGATTTCCCTAAATAAAATTTATTTTAATTTTAAGCACTACATGCCAACAGGTATCCATTGTTGTTTTATACGCCTCATGGAAGTGTGTTTCAAAGAAAATGCGAGTTTGGAATTTGGCTGCTAAATGCCATGTAAACTATAAATATCAAACAACAAACTAGCATCCAACATTTCTAACAAAAGGAGGGAAAATTTATTTAATGTAAAAGTTTCTGTATTATTTCTATCACTAATTTGTTAAAGTGTTCTTTGTACCAAATACAGACTCCTCCTTCTTATCCTCCTCATTCTCTTTTTCATCACCCTTTTACTTTTTCAAGAGGCATGTCCTATCAGAACTGACTGAGATTTTCTTGGGAAGAAAACTATGCTTAGATCCGGGCAGTTAAGACATTACTAATACTTATCTCTGTCAAACACTGTACTCTTACAATTCAGTGATGTACAGATATCCCAAGGGAGACATATTCCATTAAACAAAAACTCGTGGTAGTAAAGTGAATTGTAATGGAAGGAGGGTGACACTTTTATATACATATGGTTTTTTTTAAGTTAAACCTCTCCTCAGTGAAAATATCAGAAGCCCACAAAAATCACACAGCAAAATTCAGCACTGCAGATTTTAGTTTCAACTGATTCCCCCCCCCCCCGAAACAAACAAATTCATGCCACAATACTATGACTCTAAACTCAATGAGTTTAACTCCTTAGTGGATGGCCATAAGGCTGAAATCTCAGCACATTATAACATTACATTAGATGCTATTAATTATATTACATTCACAAGCACACACGCACACAAACAACTGCAAGTTTTGAGGAGCAGATAAAAGTTGTAGAGTCTCTTACCATCTGACAAGTCTATTAGTCCAAGGTAGTGCAAAAGTTTCAAAGAGGAACAAATCACCACCACAATTCCTAAAGTCTGTAGCCCTTCCGACTCGCCTTTGCTCCACATCCTTTAAAGTAGCACACCGACCGGGTATGCTAAGAAAACGGCAGGCTGGAGTGGAAAGCAGGGGGGGAATCAGCCGTTGGATGATTTTCTTCCTGCTGGTCTGTTAGTGCAAGCCTCATTTTCCTTCATTCATCCCTCTGCTTCTCTCCGTGTGTGCGGAAGTGTGTATCTCACCCTTTCCCTGTTTCCCTCTTCCTTCGCCTCCTCTCCTCCCCTAATACCCGCTCTTAAGGTTTATCATTTCTATATTTTAAACTGATGATTTAGTCTCTCTCTCTCTCTGCGTCTCCAGAGCAGTTTGTATCGTTCAGTTAGAACAAAACTCCACATTGCTAGTCATACAGCAGTGTCTGTGGTGGAGCTGTTATTTTCCACTAGGGATTATTTCTTTAACTCTTTTTCTTCTAGCTTTCGTTGCTTCATATGATGGCAGATATGATAGGAAATCTCTCCCCAGTTCCCTCTCCCCTATTTTACTCTTCTTGATGCTTCTTGAGTGCTGGTGAGACCACATTTGGAATACTGTGTTCAGTTCTGGAGACCTCACCTACAAAAAGATATTGACAAAATTGAATGGGTCCAAAGACGGGCTACAAGAATGGTGGAAGGTCTTAAGCATAAAACGTATCAGGAAAGACTTAATGAACTCAATCAGTATAGTCTGGAGGACAGAAGGAAAAGGGGGGGACATGATCGAAACATTTAAATATGTTAAAGGAGGGAAGTGTTTTTAATAGGAAAGTGAACACAAGAACAAGGGGACACAATCTGAAGTTAGTTGGGGGAAAGATCAAAAGCAACGTGAGGAAATATTATTTCACTGAAAGAGTAGTAGATCTTTGGAACAAACTTCCAGCAGACGTGGTTGGTAAATCCACAGTAACTGAATTTAAACATGCCTGGGATAAACATATATCCATTGTAAGATAAAATACAGGAAATAGTATAAGGGCAGACTAGATGGACCATGAGGTCTTTTTCTGCTGTCAATCTTCTATGTTTCTATGTTTCTAAGTACAATATCTGAGTCTCAACTTCCATTCAGAAATATTACAGACAATCCAACTGAGGGCTTCAAATATGCCCAGGGGTCAGCTGAAGAAGTTGCAAGACCGAGCTAAACAAAACCTCTGTCTCACTTGCTGCTGACACTACTACTAGCCATCCAGTTACTCAGTTGCACTATTGGTCAATGAATGTAAAAACAGAGAGATGGTATTAACTTATTTTAATATGTCCCCAGTGGGCCAAAGCATATGTATTTTGTTCTGGATTAATAAGGAGGTTCTTTTCAGTCAAGCCAAGCTTTATTAACAAGCCTTTTAGGCAGCGGTGGTTTGCTCCCAGTTTCCACCATTTCTTAGAACTGGTAGCGCTGGCAATGGGAGGCTCCACCACCTACCCGGGATGTTTCTGCACATGTGCAGAAGTGTCACACACAGGCGTGCATGCACAGAGGCAGCAAAATTATTTAGAATCCACCACTGCTTTTAGGACTGTGGATATTCCATTTTTAAATGCTGAAATCCAAGATTTTAGAGTTAATGCCTTGAAGCCTCACCAGGTATCCAGTAAACATCCTATAATATTGTAGGATAATTTCACCTTCATTAAAGTCATTTTTATTTTTATTCAAATTGTTTATCCGGTGTCTGGAAAGGCTGTTCATATTAGATGTTTGCGCTAGCATTGTCTCCCCACCCCCAGATAGTTAAATCCAGTCTTCCATCCAACCTATGTTTTTATATGTCAGAAATGTAGCCTAGAGAACTGGAAGCTGAATTGATCATTGTCTATAATTTATGTTCTACATAAGCATGTCTTATTTAATTTTAAATGTTAAGACACTGGGGGACAGCTATTCGATTCCAATTTCACTAACATATTTTTCTATGCAGATTTATTATTATTATGTAGATATTGTGTATTTGCTTAGGGAAAGGAGAAATTTCTTCTTAATTTCTTCTTACAGAACATTAATCAGTGGAATGACTTGATAAGCATTTGTCTGAAATAGTAAATGGTTTCCTGCATGAGCAGGAGGATGGGCTAGAAGACCTCCGAGATCCCTTCCAACTCTGTTATTCTGTTAAGTTTCATTTGTGCTTACTTTATGCCATTGCATTCCTTTAAGATCATAACTTTTGGGTTGTACAATATTTCACATAATTCTTAACATATAATAGATTTTTTTCCCAAAAATATAATCAACAAGTCTTGTCTTAGTATACATATTTTTATTTCAAAATTTTGTTTATTTAAATTCCTTCATTTAAAAATCCTAAAAAATATGTCCCTTGGATAATACTGAAGGAAATATAAAGATCTTGGAGCGGAAAATGTAATTCTCTAACTACATAAGCTCATACATCAGAGAGTTATCATACATACTTTTTCATGTATGTCCTTTCTTTAATCAAAATGTAATGTAATGTAATGTAATGTAATGTAATGTAATTTAATTTAATTTAATTTAATTAATTTAGCTTCTAAGCCACCCAACTCCTAGTGGACTCTGGATTCATTAAATAACACAAGATAATAAATATAAACCAATAAAAACCCAAACAAACATTCATTCAATAACTTTCATTTCTCATATTTTGTGGCCCCCAAACCTGCCAGCAGAGCCATGTTTTCACAGCCCTTTGAAAGGCCAGAAGGGTGGGGGCAGTATGAGTCTCTGGGGGAAATTGGTTCTGTAGAGCTGGAGCCATCACAGAGAAGGTCCTTCCACATGCCCACACGGGACCTGGAGAAGGCTGACCATGTGGGCCCTGGTGGTCACTGGGAGTTTTGTGGAAGAAGATGGTCCCGTAAATAGTCTGGTCCGATGCGATGTAGGGCTTTATAAGTAATAATCAACACCTTACATTGCATCCGTAGACCAATCGGTAGTCAGCGAAGCTTGCAGAGTGATGAAATTATGTGGGTGTACCTAGATATTCAATTTTATTGAATCTTGGAAAAATACCAAGGCAGAACATTGTTGCGGTGTTAAATTAGATATGAATATCAAATGCAGAATGGAAATGATATTATTAAAGAATAATGATGAATGTGTCTGCGCATTTGTCTGCTATTTTACACAGCAAGTGAGAATTCTACTTGTGTTCCATTGAACACAAATACATTTCCTATTCAGATATTGTCATTCAAGGCTGCAAAATCTAAAAACGAGAGGATGGGTTTTGTGTGTGGTGACATGACTGGCGTATACAAGATTATTCCATTCTTAGCACGGTCAGCTATGCTTTTCAAAATCTATTTGGTGATGCCATAAATGTCATTATAAAGCTTACATTTTTAAAAATGTGTTAAAATCATTTGAAAAGTAAAATGTCTACTCAAGGTGAATTTCAGACCAATACTTAATAAAATATTACATTTTTTTCTTTTGCAAAAGTTCAAGAATACTGAGATGTTTAACCAGAAAAGAAAAAAATTGAAAGTGTTATCTTAGAAGACAAAAGAAATACTGAACGTGTTTTCCGAAGTGCCATCTGATATAATAATACATCCAATCTCTTACTTTATTTATCAGGTTGCCATCCCATTTTCCTATGAGATCACATTCTTTAAACCAGAGGTCCCCAACCGCCGGTCCGCGGACCGGGACCGGGCCGTTGGGGTTTTCCAGCCGGTCCGCGGCGTCGGAGACCCAAAGCCCATGTGGAGGAAGACGGAGCCAAGCGGGGCCACCCGGAGACCTTTTCCCGTCTTCTTCTCCTCGCTCGCTCCCCTCATAGCCAGCAGCCCCGCTCGCGGGGGGATGCCCGTTCGTAGCTACCAGCCCGCCAAGCGTCGAGGGGGCTTCCGAGGCTGAAGGGAAGAGCCGGAATGCCCTTCCCGGGTTTAGATTGCTTGCTGTTGGGGGAAACGGAGGAGGCGGCGGCGGCGGCGGGGCGCGATCGCCTACTTTCTGGAGCGAGGAGAAAAGAACCGCCGCCTCCTCCGTTTTCCCCAACAGCAAGCAATCTAAACCCGGGAAGGGCATTCCGGCTCTTCCCTTCAGCCTCGGAAGCCCCCTCGACGCTTGGCGGGCTGGTAGCTACGAACGGGCATCCCCCCGCGAGCGGGGCTGCTGGCTGTGAGGGGAGCGAGCGAGGAGAAGAAGACGGGAAAAGGTCTCCGGGTGGCCCCGCTTGGCTCCGTCTTCCTCCACGCAGGATGGGCTTTGGGTCTCCGACGCCCTCGCCCGTTCCCTCAGGAGCGATGAGTGGGACGTCTTCTTCTCCTCGCTCGCTCCCCTCATAACCATCCCTCCAGCGTCGAGGGGGCTTCCGAGGCTGAAGGGAAGAGCCGGAATGCCCTTCCCGGGTTTAGATTGCTTGCTGTTGGGGAAAACGGAGGAGGCGGCGGCGGCGGTGGGGCGCGATCGCCTACTTTCTGGAGCGAGGAGAAAAGAACCGCCGCCTCCTCCGTTTTCCCCAACAGCAAGCAATCTAAACCCGGGAAGGGCATTCCGGCTCTTCCCTTCAGCCTCGGAAGCCCCCTCGACGCTGGAGGGATGGTTATGAGGGGAGCGAGCGAGGAGAAGAAGACGTCCCACTCATCGCTCCTGAGGGAACAGGCGAGGGCGTCGGAGACCCAAAGCCCATCCTGCGTGGAGGAAGACGGAGCCAAGCGGGGCCACCCGGAGACCTTTTCCCGTCTTCTTCTCCTCGCTCGCTCCCCTCATAGCCAGCAGCCCCGCTCGCGGGGGGATGCCCGTTCGTAGCTACCAGCCCGCCAAGCGTCGAGGGGGCTTCCGAGGCTGAAGGGAAGAGCCGGAATGCCCTTCCCGGGTTTAGATTGCTTGCTGTTGGGGAAAACGGAGGAGGCGGCGGCGGCGGTGGGGCGCGATCGCCTACTTTCTGGAGCGAGGAGAAAAGAACCGCCGCCTCCTCCGTTTTCCCCAACAGCAAGCAATCTAAACCCGGGAAGGGCATTCCGGCTCTTCCCTTCAGCCTCGGAAGCCCCCTCGACGCTTGGCGGGCTGGTAGCTACGAACGGGCATCCCCCCGCGAGCGGGGCTGCTGGCTGTGAGGGGAGCGAGCGAGGAGAAGAAGACGGGAAAAGGTCTCCGGGTGGCCCCGCTTGGCTCCGTCTCCCTCCACACAGGATGGGCTTTGGGTCTCCGACGCCCTCGCCCGTTCCCTCAGGAGCGATGAGTGGGACGTCTTCTTCTCCTCGCTCGCTCCCCTCATAACCATCCCTCCAGCGTCGAGGGGGCTTCTGAGGCTGAAGGGAAGCGCCGGAATGCCCTTCCCGCGTTTAGATTGCTTGCCGTTGGGGGAAACGGAGGAGGCGGCGGCGGTGGGGCGCGATCGCCAAGTTTCTGGAGCAGATAGGCTTTGAGTTTTTGGCTGGGGGGGGAGAAGTAGGACCTTCCTAAGTTCCCCCCCCAGTCAAAATCACAAAGCCAGGCAGCCCCCAGCCGCCAAAGGAGCCTCCTCATTCTCCCTGCCCTGTGGAGAAGTGTGGAGGGCTGCGTCACTAAGCTCCACCCCTCCATAACCCCACCCCCATATGACCAAAGCCCCCCCCACCGGGCCGTAGAAAACTCGTCTAACTTAAAGCCGGTCCCTGGTGCTAAAAAGGTTGGGGACCTCTGCTTTAAACCCACGAATCCAAATGCACTGCTCAGTTGAGACAAGTCCTAAAGGAGATAGCTTGAGTCTGATATGTTTTTCAAGGATGCTTATTGCGTAGCCCAACTTGAGTTACTTATAATCTTCAAGCACGAAATAAATAGGCATTGCCATTTTAAGTGTATTGGCATATCAGTTCATCTGGCACTTGAGAGCATGCAATTTTTCAAAAGCTTGGTTCCTTCCAGGCAGAGGAAGAGCGCAAGAAATGAATCAGATTTGTCAGCTGTGTCATGGATTTTACATTCTGTTTTCTACTCGATACTCCCACCCAGGAACTGTGTGCAATTGTGAAGCCAGATCCTTCCTAGTTAACAACAGACATGGGAAACATTAAGGAGATATGATAAGAGTCCCTATTCCTGAAGTGCTGTGTACTCATTTTTCTGCCCACTGTGGTTTCTGATTGAAAATGTTTTTAATATTTCAAACCTTCCCAATACCACTGCAAGACAACAGACAGCACCTTCATGTCTATCTCTATCATGTCTATCTGATTGGTTCCTAATATGATTTGATTAGTTATTGTACCCAGACCAGTGAAGGGCTACCACACTGTGGGCGTGGCTTATGCATTTTCTTTCAACATCTTTCAGCACAAATAAGGTGCTCTGGGGTGGAGCTCCATTTTCACTACTCCACTGCGTTTTGCCCCCCCCCCAAATCCGGGCAGTAGCACACCTCTGACCCAGACTATCATTAAGTACTGTACCTTATGATGAAGGTATATTTCTTTTATGTACACTGAGAGCATACGCAACAAGACAAATTCCTTCTGTGTCCAATCACACTTGGCCAATAAAAATTCTATTCTATTCTATTCTATCCTATCCTATCCTATTCTATTCTCCCTATCATCACTATCTCTATCAAGTATCTTCTCATTTCTCAAAAGAATCTGTATTTACAGATTATATTTCCCTTGCAGGACTAGTATCATTTCAGACAAAGTAGTAGTAACCCTGCTTAGTTATAGAAATAGAATTATTATTATTTAATTTTCCTCCAGTATAAATAACTAGTGTAGTGTTACAGAACTAAATGTTTCTTTTTAATATTTCATCATTTGTGATAAATCATCTTCCCTGATGATACAAATACTCCATGAATGGAAGTTGATACTTAGGAACCTGTATCTAGTTTGATTTGATAGCTCTAAGGAGGAGCACTCAGTTTTGGGGAGAATTACTGCAATTGTCCAGATTTTCATGTTAAATTACTCTCAAAGATTGCGTGGTAAGTTGATTGCCAGCATACATCTAAACTTCCCTTTTCTTTAGAATTTAGAGTCTGGGAATGGGAAAAGCCAATGAAAGTCTCAATGTAACTTTTGATTGCTTCCACCCCTCCACCTTTATATTTGAAACATGTGCCCTCATATACTTCACATGCATACAAATAATGATATTGTTTGAATTTGGATATGTATAACGCATATGGATAATGTTGACTTGGATATGAACAACACATTCAAAGTTATTCTTTATGAACAATGGATTCACTAGGTTTTATTGGTGTTTCTCCTAAGTCCCCTTTATCCTCCAAATCCTCCAAAATGACAATTCATACACAAGATTTAGCAAATGAAAGAAAAAAATGGAAGAAAGTCTTGGGGAGAAAACACTTCCCTTTGGAGAAGAATAATACAAGAAACATCAAAAGTGCTGAGTTATTCAATATAAACAAGTGAAAATGATGCTTTATTGCCTTCCTTTCAATCTTTACTTTGAGATCTAAGCATTCTCCTGGCTCTAATTCAAGGCAGCCAAACCAGAAGCCAACTTTTGTTAAATAATCTACCCTTGCATAGTCAATTAATGGAAAGAAGTCCAATGGTGAACAGCTTTGCAGACTGATTTGGCCCTGAGTTCATCACCATCTACCTGACTAGGTGGGTCAGTGGCTAAGACACTGAACTTTTTCATCAGAAAGGTTGGCAGTTCGGTGGCTCAAATCCCTAGTACAGATCTCCTGTGTTAGCAGGGTGTTGGACTAGATGACCACCAGGGTCCCTTCCAACTCTCTTCCTGTTACTTGTTAGCATCTAACATGCCATAGCTCAAGGTTTTTTTTGAAGCTTCATAAAATTTACTCAAATAAATTATTCTGGGATTATTATCATGATCACAAAAAATATTTATGTCAGCATTAGGAACAGGTATTGGTTTTCATTACTATCCACTTCTTTATTCAGCTTTCCCAGCCCCCCCCCCCCCAAAATCATTTGAAGAAACTAAAAAAAATCATACTTCTAAGTGCCTTACGATGGTCTGTAAAAGTCAAAACTAGCAAGAAGTTTCTTTATAAGAAAATTGTTGTTGTTGTTTTGTTGTTATTGTTAAAATTTATATTTTATGTAGCATTTTAAGTTTTGGGAAAGGTTATAGATAAGGGGGTTCACCTCCCTGTGGATCTTGGACAAGCTCTGATCTTCTCAATATGCCTTGAACTCAGCTAGACTGCTTCTCCACAATAGCAAACAACCAAGCTCTATCCTCTGGCACTAATTCATTGATGTGTCTGAAACTAAAAGATGTACATGAAAATAACTTTTGGACTAATAAATGAAAATCATGTATCCCACGTTCTTTCACACCCACCCACCCACACACACACACCCTTTTTTTGTGGGGGGGGGGGGGGTTAAGGTACAATAACTACCCTGGGCTGACCTCTAGTGTTCTCAGTATTTCACCTCGCCACTACATAGTGACCTGAATGAGAAAATGAACATAAAGGGCAGAAAATCTTCTCTGAGACATTTCCAAACCTTTAGACATTGGCCCTGCCTTCTGCCTCTTGAGTAGCCTCTTGTAGTTCTTGCTGCCACTATTTATCTTCCTAATCCCCAAAACTTTACCCTTAGACTATACACTGTTGACCTCTCCCGATTCTTAAGAGGTCAGTAAGGGGTGTGCATAAGTGCACCAGAGTGCCTTCCATCCCCTTTCTCTTTTACTAGTATTATGTATATAAATATTATTATATCTTTGTATACCACCAATACATATTTGACAAAACAAATAAAATAAATAAATAAATACTTAGCAATCTCTTCATGATTACAGTATGCTGTGTGAGAAAAGCAAAGGGGTCCCACAACCTGTTTGTTTTTCTGACAAATCAAAAAGAGAAAAATATGAAAAGAAAATAAATTCTATAATGCCATTATCTGAAATGAAATACTGAAAATAAGACCCTGTCTTATATTTTTTTGAACCCTGAAATAAGAGTTTGGCACTATTGCCATGCACTCAAAAGCCTGATTATTATCAGGGCTTATTTGGGGGAAAATAGGGTATGTAACATTAAGGAGTAGGATCCAGAAAAAAAAAATCATTCTCCTCCTACCTTTTTTTCTTTTTGGACATTAGACATACTTGATTTTTTTTTAAAAAAAGAGAAGAAAAAAATGTAAAACTCCCTTTTATCTTTAAGTAGTCACATAGTACTTTCAGTAGTAAAGGAGATAAAATATAGAGTTGTTCAAATCACCGATAATGGCTTAGAAGGATTCCCCATACACAGACATAAAGAAAAATATAAAGCTCTGGGCAAACCACAAAACACCGATTGCTCCCAATTTAGAGGCAACTTTGCTGCAAAGAAGTTACATGTTATATAAACTGCACACTCACTGGGTTTATATGGAAAAAAAATAAATACCCAGAAAATAAAGATTAAAATTCTAACTCAATTATATAAGTAGGAAGCAAAAGTCTTTTGTTTGCCTCTCTGGGCCTTTTCCAACTTGTTATCAAATTTAGCCTGATTAACAAGGACTCAGAAGAACAACATTAGTTTTATCTAAGTCTGACAGCCATTTTCTGCCTTTGTTTTAAAAGTCTCTATCAGAAATAGAGTAAGATCAGACAACCTCCCTGTCTTTATAATTCCTCAATTGGTTTGAATGTAGATTGAAATTCATATAGGCAGCAAGAAACTGGAATCTCATTTGAACATTCACTACAATAGAAATGAATGAAATCTGCCTACTGGTAGAGAGCCATTAAGTCGTAACTAATGGAAGACTAAAGCATCTGTTCAGAGTTTTGGTAATATCTTCTATCCAGTAACATAATCTTAGCCGCTATTATTATAGATGCCTTATAAATTTTCAATAGAATAAGTACTACTCCAAGTTTAGAAGCGTACGGTTTTATACTGATATCTCCCATAATCTAAATTGAAACTTATTAGATAAACCTTATGTCCCAGAGAATGACACTCAGATTTAAGGTATGAAATACATTCAGGTTTTGCTTGGAAAGTTCCCTAGATACATAAGAAACCAGTTCTCCTTGGTATCTTTTGCAGATAAGCAGAGTCAGACATTTTCAATTTTATTTAATTGTGAAGTGTCCAGATCGAGTTTATTTTATTTATTTATTTAATAGGATTTGCATGCCGCCCCTCTCCGAGGACTCCAAGGACTGTTTATGTACTTGCAGTAGTATATATATAGATATACAGTGATCCCCCGCTCGTTGCGAGGGTTCCGTTCCAGGACCCCCCGCAACGAGTGGGTTTTCGCGAAGTAGCGCTGCGGAAGTAAAAACACCATCTGCGCATGTGCAGATGGTGTTTTTACTCCCACAGCGCTAGCGAGGAACCGAAGATTGGGGGCGGCGCGGCTGTTTGCCGCCGGCATGGGGGGCTTCCTAGCAGCCCCCCAAACCCGGGTTGAGGGTCCGGGGGGTGCTGGCAAGCCCCCCATGCCGGCGGCGACATTTTAAAATAGCCGCGCCGCCCCCAATCTTCGGCTCCTCCGCGCTGGCTCTCGGCGCTTTCGAGCTGAGTCCGGGAGCAAATTCGCTCCAGGACTCAGCTCAAAAGCGCCGATAGCCAGCGCTAGCGAACGGCTGGTCCACGCTGGCTATCGGCGCTTTCGAGCTGAGTCTGGGAGCGAATTCGCTCCAGGACTCAGCTCAAAAGCGCCGATAGCCAGCGCTAGCGAACGGCTCCTCCGCGCTGGCTCTCGGCGCTTTTGAGCTGAGTCCGGGAGCGAATTCGCTCCAGGACTCAGCTCAAAAGCGCCGATAGCCAGCGCTAGCGAACGGCTCCTCCGCGCTGGCTCTCGGTGCTTTCGAGCTGAGTCCGGGAGCGAATTCGCTCCAGGACTCAGCTCAAAAGCGCCGATAGCCAGCGCTAGCGAACGGCTCCTCCGCGCTGGCTCTCGGCGCTTTCGAGCTGAGTCCGGGAGCGAATTTGCTCCAGGACTCAGCTCAAAAGCGCCGATAGCCAGCGCTAGCGAACGGCTCCTCCGCGCTGGCTCTCGGCGCTTTCGAGCTGAGTCCGGGAGCGAATTTGCTCCAGGACTCAGCTCAAAAGCGCCGATAGCCAGCGCTAGCGAACGGCTCCTCCGCGCTGGCTCTCGGCGCTTTCGAGCTGAGTCCGGGAGCGAATTCGCTCCAGGACTCAGCTCAAAAGCGTCGATAGCCAGCGCTAGCGAACGGCTCCTCCGCGCTGGCTATCGGCGCTTTCGAGCTGAGTCCGGGAGCGAATTCTCTTCCGGACTCAGCTCAAAAGCGCCGAGAGCCAGCGCTAGCGAATGGCTTGTCCACGCTGGCTATCGGCGCTTTCGAGCTGAGTCCAGGAGCGAATTCTCTTCCGGACTCAGCTCGAAAGCGGCGAGAATGAACCGCATGGGCGGGTGAAGGGCGGGCGGCAGCGAGGAGTTTGCGTGGGCGGTGGGGAAACTCCTCGCTGACGCCAGCAAGAGGGGGAAGACCCAGGGAAGCCGGTTGCCATCTACGCATGCGTGCCCATAGAAAAAACGGGCACGCATGCGTAGATGGTATTTTGACTTCCGGGTTGAAAAATAGCGAAGTACCCTGTTCGCAATGGTTGGGGACGCAATAAACGGGGGATCACTGTATATACCAAAATTTTTACTACCACACTGTGGCATGGCTTATGCAGGACGCCCTGCATTTTCTTTCAACATCTTTCAGTGCAAATTGGTGCTCTGGGATGGAGTTCCATTTTCGCTATCCCCCCTCCTGTCCCCCCCATCTGGGCAGCAGCCCACCCCTGCATATGTATGTACTGTATATGTATGTATATAGAGGGATATATACGTAACAAAATTTTGATATAATGAAAATGAAGGAAGATCTGTTTCAAGCTATATTAGCTCCCATCATACCCTCCTGGGATTTGAACCTGGGCAGCCTGCTTAAAAGGCAGTAGCTTTAACCTCTAAGCTACAACTTCTTCTCCTGTATCAGCTTGTACCAGGGAAGAGTTAAACATGTTTTTGTTCTGTTGAATCACTCTAGTATACCCAATTATAAGCATGCTGCTTCCTTTTTGCCTCTTGACTCCTCCAGGAGCTATCCAAGCAGTTGTTTATAGCCGACAAACTATTTTCTATATGTGTAACATATTATAAGCTGATATAGGAGGAGAACCTGTTGCTTAGAAGTTAAAGCTACTGCCTTCTAAGCAGGCTGCCCAGGTTCAAATACCAGAAGGGTATGGCTAGCTGATGAGAGCAAAATAGCTTGAAATAGATCTATACTAGTCTCCCTTCATTTTCATTATCAGCAGAAATATATTATACATATAGAAAATAATTTGCTGGCTATAAGCAACTGCTTGGATGGCCCTCATATTTGGCTATATCAGGGTAATTCGACAGCAGTTCGAAAACACACACACACAAAATACAAACTTTTTAAAAATACGGGTATAATTTATTAAACATATCAAGTATAAAATACAAATAAAAATGAAAAGAGTGAGAAAATGAGGAAGGAGAAAAGGGAAGAGTGAGGAGTGAAGGATAAAGGGTGGGGAGGAAGAAAAAACATTAACTTCATACTCTTTTTAATGCAGTTGAATAAAAATAACATTACAACCTCAACTCTTTGCACGTTAAATATATATTAGCCATTTCTATTACAACAAACTTGTCTAAACAGCATATCCTAAAATAAAAATTTAATCCCCCCCAACTCAATCAAAAAATCCAGAAGTAGTTTCCAAGTAGAAAAAAGTATAATACAAACTTTATTGACTTCAAAGTGACAATTCTGGATAACCATAGGAATTTGATGATAGTTTGAAATGTCTCCCAGAGACATAAAACAGAAGTCAAAGTAATATGGCTTATCATAATCCACATCCTACATTCTTATTCTTAGTCCAAATAACTATTTATTTCATTTCCATACCAGAATCCCATTAGAATGGCACTAAGCCCCGAGTCTACAGAGAGGGGCGGCATACAAATCTAAATAATAATAATAATAATAATAATAATAATAATAATAATAATAATAATAATAAGTCTTTGTACAGTATGTCATGTTAAGAGAATGACAGCAGTGAGGAATCACTGCACTTTACTATTCCTCGTCCCTGAAATATTTCCTCCCAAAGCAGTAAGCACATGAAGTAGTAAGTAGCTAAAAACATATTTGTCAAGAATACTTTGAGTTGCATTATTGCACAGAGGAAGCAGTTTGAGGCAATTATCTGAATGGTCCTTCCAAACACTGTAATTCTATGCTTTTTTTTTGGATAGCATGATTGTTTTAATACTATTGGGAACTACACTATAATGGAAAAATGGTATTCAAGTATTAAAAGCCGTGTAAAGTTGGTAAACTCTGAGGTTTAGGAATAGATCTGTATTCCAGCCACTCACCTATTGTTAGATGGCTTTCAAAATGTGTAGAGATCCATTTCATGAGGCACCAGAACTATTAATTTGTTAGCAGATAATCAAATCAGAAAAAAAGTTTAATCATTACAAAAGGAAGCCATGTAATACTAGGTCTACCAATCCCTTAAAATATTTTTAATATGACCCTACATTGTATAAAATAAGGATAAATTCTCTGAACATTATATTAAGGCTTGTAAGTTTAAAGTTTAACCCCTTACAATTCAGAAGGGATAAGTCCCTTATTCTTTGATCATGTTAACTATTTGTGAAAAAACACACTGTACCTTTCTTTGCTGTACTGCACCCCCTGGCACTGACTATAAAGGATACTGTACTATCTTTGAAAAGAACACCACTCCCAATTCTACTTTCTGTAAAATAATTTTTACTAATGGCACTCATATTCTATTTATCAAAATTTCTAGGAAGAAAGAGTGATATGTTATTTTTCATTTTGTCAGAGTTTTTAATGAACTCCAACTGCCATCCATATTAGACTTTGGTATCATTTACTTGAATTATTTACATAAATCTGTAAAGGATTGTAAAGGGAAATGACAGAATTCATAGTAGCAAGTGTATCTGCAATGAGATGCAAGTAGTGCTATCGGAAATCATTTCTAATGCTGCTTGCTCTAACAAGATTGCTGCAACATTCTGTTTCATGCCTATTTCTTTTGAAGGCTCCTTATCCTCCTCATTCTGCCTTATCAAGCCACTATTGTTTTTGGAAATATATTGCTCTTTTGGAGATGAAGAGGCTTTCCAATAGGAAAATACTGAGGAACATAGCAATTTACAAAATTATTTATTAGACTCCTTCTGCTCTTAGGTAATGTAACAAATAAACAAAGCAATATTAAAAGTGAATATTCTAAATGGAGAAAAAGTTGAAAATAACACCACAACAGAGCCTCGAGTCCTAAACTGTAGTTATTTCCAACTGCCTTATTCCTGTTGGATAAGAACGGTGGTGCTTATGCCTCTAGTTGTACATAAAGTCATTCAGTACTGAGTCTGTGTAACCTTTCATAAGAGTCTTTTTCTGGCATCATCCTGATGCTTCTTGAATGCAAACCATGTTCTTTAACTATAGTCCAGTTGTACTCCATCGTTTGAATCAAAGACCTTCTGTGAATCTGAAGTAAAATGGTAAAACAGTGATATGAGAACAAATCCATTGTCGATATTGGATATGATGGCTATGCAGATCAAGAGCTCTCTGTTTTGTAGGGACATTCGCAAAAAGAAAGTTGGATACTCCCTCAAGCAGCTGTTATCCTAGATTTATATTTTGCAGCTGCCTTCCCAGATGCAACATGATGTTAGTAAAGCAATAGGAACTTTTAAACATTGCCAACCAATTTATTTATTTATTTATTTATTTATTAGATTTGTATGCCGCCCCTCTCCCATACCTGCCTGATATGAAGCAGTACACAGTACTACAAAATAAACACTTTCCTTATAAAATTTCTCTTGCAAGCAGATTGTACAATGCACTACAAGTACAAATGTTTTATTTTTATCAATCTTCCCATGCCTCAAATAGTAATAAGATAGGAATGCTGAAGTTGGCATGCATCTTTTGTTTGCTGTCTACCCAAATCCACTGGGCAATGCCATTCATCAGTTTGAGGTCAAGTAGCATTAGTATGCTGATGAAAGCCAGCTGTATATATTGAGCCCAAACCAATCAAGTAATTCTGTTGAAGTCTTGTCCCAGTGTCTGGAGACTGCGAAGAACTGGGTGAAGAGGAACAAACTGATTCTGAGTTCTAGCAAGACTATGTGTCTATGGGCATTTGGGCACTTCAAATTAGAAATCTTCCATCTTTAATCCTGGGTGAAATAAAGTTGAATCTGGAATTGGTACACGACCTGAGAGTTTTTGTGGACTTGCAGCTTATGCTTAGTGAGAAAGTGACAGCTAAGACAAAGACGATCTTTGTACAAATTCAAGTACATAGGGCCTGCTTATTTAAGTGACTACCTGTCTCTTAGAGTATCCATCCAACCATCTGTTCTGCTGGCGTGTTTCAACCGTCCATAATTACAGGGTAATTAGTCCAGGAAGACACACACCACACGATAATAGGAAAACCCAAAAGTTTTTATAAACAGAAAAACAGAAACAGCTCCCTTTTTAAACGTCAAAGGGATTTTCTGGTACATGCAAGGCACAGGTTAAATGCAATCCAATTGCTCACCCAATAACTGGGAAATTGAGTCCAATTCTAAAGTCCAGAGAGTCCACACACAATCTTGAACAGCACAAAAACTACGATCTTGACGAAACAATGAATCAGATAAACTGCCACAAGGCTAAACCAGCACACTGTTCTTTTTATCTGTAGCACTAATTACAGCAGCCCCACCCAACCACAGGTGGCTTCATTTTCTCTTGTTATAATCCTTCAGTTGTTGTCTCCTATGCATTACTCTACGCATGCATGGATGTGTCATTAATTCTTGTTCAGAATCCAGGGATGATACAGATGATGGATCTCTTCCTGGACTGTCTGCCAAACTCCGCTCTTCCCTGTCATTCACACTTCCTTGGTCAGAGGAGGCTTCGTCGGCATATTCCATCAAGAGCAAAACAGGCCTGCGGCATGTGGAGGCACATCTACCTGCACATTCCTTGGGGCAGGAGCTGGGCCACAGCTAACCACAACACCATCCTGTCATGATCAATCAGAATGAGTGCACTCTGGCTCTCTTTGATTACCGTATTTTTCGCTCCATAAGACGCAGTTTTTTTCCTCCCAAAGTAGGAAGAAAAATCAGCCCCGTCTTATGGAGCGAAGATGCAGGCAGGGAGGGGGGGGGAGGCTGCGAACTCGGAAGCGCCATCCCGCCGGCTGGCTGGCTAGCTGCTGCCTGGCCCCCTCCCTCCCGGAGGAGGGTCTCCCTCCGCACCACCAGCGGCGCTCCCCCCGCCAGCCAGCCAGCCAAGCCCCGCACCCGCCAGAACCGGCTCCTTGCTCTCCCCCCACCGCCCGCCGCATTTGCAGGAGGTGGGGAGGGTCGGGCGGCCCGCCAAGGCCAGGAGGGATGCCGCTGCCCCCCCTTCCCTCTCTCTGCCCGCCGCTGCGCCTCCTTGACGCCGAGAGGAAATGCCGGCAAAGGTTTTTCTCAGCGGAGGTCTTCAATGTCGGGGGCGCACGGGCGGTTGCGCGCGCTCCCTATCTCCCTGCTAGCCCACTCGGAATATTCAAAATAAGAAAAGCCTTTGCCGGCGAAGGTTTTTCTTATTTTGAACATTCCGAGTGGGCTAGCAGGGAGATAGGGAGCGCGCGCAACCGCCCGAGCGCCCCCGACATTGAATATCACCTTCGCCGGCCCCGCCTCTCCTGCAACCCCCTTGCTGAGAGCCCGGGGCGAAAGTGCTCTCGGCAAAGGTGAGGCGGGCAGGGCGTGCACGCGTCACCGCTGAGAAGAACGGAGAGAGAACGAGAGGGAGTGAGAGCAACAGACAGCAAGATAGAGAGAAAGTGAGAAAGAGAGAGTGAGAGAAAGGGGGGGAGAGAAAGAGATAGCAAGAGAGAGAGAACAAGAGAAAGAAAGAGCGTGAGAAAGAAAAAAGAGAGAAAGAGTGAGAGAGAGAGAAAGCAAAAGAGACAGAAAGAAAATAAGAGAGAGAAAGTGAGAAGAACAGAGAGAAAGAGGGGGAGAGAGAGAGAAAGAGAGGGGGGAGAGAGAAAGAGAGGGAGAGGGAGAAAGAGAGTGGGAGAGGGGGGAGAGATAGCAAGAGTGGGAGAGAGAGAAAGAGAGAGGGAAAGGGGGAGAGGGGGGAGAGAAAGAGAGAGGGAGAGGGGGGAGAGATAGCAAGAGAGGGAGAGAGAGAAAGAGAGAGGGAAAGGGGGAGAGAGGGGGGAGAGAAAGAGAGAGGGAGGGAGAGAGAGAAAATAAAGGAAGAGGAGAGAGAGAAAGGAAGAGAAAGAAAGAAAGAGGGATAGAAAGAGAGAGTGAGAGATGCTCAGTGAGCCTTTCTTTGAAGTTGCCTTTCTTTCTTTCTTTCTTTCTCTCTTTCTTTCTTTTTCTCTCTTGCTCTTTCATTCTTTTTTCTTTCTCTTGCTTTCTTTCTTTCTCTTGCTTTCTCTTCTTCCTTCCTTCCCTCCTTCCATTTCTTTCATTCCCCCTCTCTATTTTTATTTCTCTTTCATTTTCTTTCTTTCTCTTTCTCGCTTTCTTTCTTGCTCTTTTTCTTTCTCTCTTTTACCTTCCCTTCCTCCATTTCTTCTTTTCTTTCTCCTTCCTACCTTCTTCCCTCCCTCCCTCCCTTCAGTCCTTCCTCTCTTACTCTCCCCTTTCATAAGTTTCCTTGCTTCCTTCCTCTGTTCCTGTCCCTTCCCTCTTTCTTTCTTTCCTTCCTTCCTTCCTTTCCTCCCTCCATTTCTTGCTTTCCTTTTCCTTCCTCCCTTCTTTCCTCCCTCACTCCCTTCTTTCACTCCTTCCTCTCTTCCTCTCCCCTTTTTGGCTCAAAATATTTTTTTTCTATTTTCCTCCTCTAAAATCTAGGTGCGTCTTATCAGCAGGTGCGTCTTATAGAGCGAAAAATACGGTAAACCATCCTACCTATTGGGACACAGGAAATATGTTTTTCTGTCATGGTGTCTACCATTTAGAACTGTTATGCTGGGCTTCTCATTAATAGCCCCCAGTGAGAGAGGAATGCAAAGTCAAACACACACGGGCCAGAAGAAATAAAAGTAGTTTATCTGAAAAAGTGTTAAAAGCACACACGTTTAAGCAGAGTCAAATTTCTCTCACCCAGATTACAATCCTGGAATGTGGTCAAAAGCAGGAACAAAAGATAACAAATTAAGGCAGCTGTGATTCCTGACAACTCCCCCTTCTTTGAGTCCACAAGAGTTAACAGTGAATTGTCCAAAGAGTCAACAGAAATCCTGGAATAGTCCAAACCTTGGCAATGATCCTTCTTCAAATAAACGCCCACATGCTCACTCCCCAATGCCCATAATTTATCATCAACCCCATTAGCCTAATTGCCTCAGCAACAGGCGTTCTCCCTTATCTCCGATGATACCTCCGCAGTTGGTTCCTTCTAACCATGAGCCTGCATATTCGGGCATCTATCCACCGATCCTCCTCTGAGTCTGATGACTCACTAATGGGGTCATTAACTAATGGGCTGGCTGCACCCATCTCTCCATCTGATTCTGCTTCCCCACCATCTGACCTTGGCAATGAATCTTCACTATCAGAAGCTGCTGGCATTAATACAAGTCTCTGTGACCCTGAGGATTCCCCTAAATCAATGTCCAAATTCCCTGTTGCAGGACCTGGCCCAGAGCCAACCACAACAAGAACAGAACTGCCCCCAGCCCCGGAGATGTGGCTGACATCTTGATTGTTCAAGAAATTCCCGAAAATCCTGTGTTTACCCCAGGCCTTTGATAGGATGGATGTTGATTCCTTATAAGGTTTTATCCGTTTGAAGAATTGCCTTTTCAAAATGTATATGGTTGGTGTCTTTTATTGTCTCATTATGTTTTAGAGTGGTACACCATCCAGAGTCTTAGGGACAATAAATAACTAAATGGGCTAGCTCATGTGAAACGCAACCATTTTGGATTCCTGTCACAGTATACTCATGGCTACAAATCTTGTAGTATCAGTAGTTGAACGTTCCCCAAAACAAATAAGAAAGCAGGGAAGCTGTAAATACATTAGAATTACATTGACCCTCAGAAGCCCAGCTGTTAGCAATTGGAACACTGCATTTTTAACTGCAGTCTTCAGACCAAAGCAGTGCCATGCAAAATGCATTAGAATAATGTAACAAAGAGAATTGAGAGATTTTAAAGAAATAAAAACTGAAGCACTGGAAAGCGCTGAAGCAGTAGTGGTATTGGGTTGGAAAGAGGCTAAAAAATGGACATTACAGAATTGGTACTGGTACATGGTGGATCACATTCACTTTGAAATTATGGAAATAAGATTAAACAACTCTAATGAAAACAAATTGGAGAAACTGATGGAACGATGGGAGAAGGTGAAAGATTATATGTTAAGTAAAATTTGTGACGAAAAGGTGAAAAATAAACTCAAATCACTCTTTGAATTGTAAATAAATGCAAATCAGAGCTGAGGAAATAACAGAATATATACTCGTAAATAATTGAACCCACCCCTCCCAATTGGTGGTGGGGAATGTATGTTTAGTCGGGCGATGGGACACATGCACAGAGCACTGTTCTATGTTGTTTGTATTGCGTTATGTGTGTGCAAAAACCAATAAAATATATGTTTTTAAAAATAGAATAATGTAACTGGGATGTTACTAAGCACGCACGGTGATAGCTGTGTGTGTTTTCTCCAGGAAAAGAAATAAACTTTTCCAGCTAAAGGTTATAAAAAGGGCTACCCTTCTTGGGTATACAGAAGCAATGTTAAATCCAGGAGCCTTAACTATGAATTTAACTGTTACAGCAGAATGCACTTTTCATTTACAACAGAAATAAATTATAAGAAAAAAGAACCCCCAAGAAATGATAGTTCTGTGTATCTAGCTTACCCACATCCAGTCCATACGCTATAGAATTATTTCTGCTAAGTTATCTTCTTTATTTGTATTCTTTTTTTCTTTTTCTTCTGAATATTCTATTATAATACTTGGTAACCTGCAATGTTAATGGTATGCAGGAATCGTTTCAATTATTCCATCTCAAGTACTTCATCTTGTATTTGTCAGCACTTGAATTTCAGTAGCTGCTAATTTATCAAGTGGTGTTAGCATCCTCATTTTTTCCCCCTTGAAGCCTTAACTATTTGAAACCAATTTCTGTCATGTCAAGAATTAGTTGATAAAATGCATTCATAAATAAGCTTGACTCATTGTAAATATACACCGGAAATCAACAAGCAGGAATTTTGTTCTCTCTCTGGCACAATGTATGGGAGGCAGCCTCGCGCCAGTTGTATGGGAGGCGCATGCTCGTCCTCACCGCCTCAGTCCCTCTTTTTTTTTTAAAGCCTTAAAGTTTTGGATTTTTTTGATTCCCCTCACCTCACCTTCTTCCTTCGGCAGCGACTGTCCTTCTCCTTTTCTTCCTCCTCCTCCTCCCACCCAAATTCTGAGCTTTTATTTATTTCCTAATGGGTTTGCACCCATTATTTGCTTTTACATTGATTCCTATGGGAAAAATTCCTTCTACTCACAAACCTTTCTACTTAAGAACCTGGTCACGGAACAAATTAAGTAGAGGTACCACTGTATATATTTATTACCTTGCTTCCAACTTCTTTCAAATAAGATGCAATTATGTATGATTATTTAAATTGACAAACTTGTATCAATTTTAATTAGAATGCATTACCTTGTACATGAATCAGTGAGTGAGAAGATAATGAACAGATGGTTTCATCTGGGACTCTATTTATCTGGAACCACATTTCACAACTTGTGGTATTTTCAACTCCTAAAATTTAATTATTGAAGCTATTTAAGCAGTCATTTCTATTTTAAAGAGAACCCACTATCAGTTCATACCGTCATACAAAATGAGATTATCTTCTGCCGAGTCTTCGGAGAAGGGCGGCATACAAATCTAATAAATTGAATTGAAATTTAATAAATTGAATAGTCAAATTAAACTTTGCTTGTGGCTGCAGTGCAAAGATGTCATAAATGAACACACCAAGATTTAAACTCTTCATACACACACACACACACACAAACACACACATGTTCTCTCTCTCTCTCTCTTTCTCTCCCCCCACTCTCTCTCAATAATTTTAACAGATGTTAAATTGTTAAATTGAACTCTACTTTTCCCATTTAAACTCAGAAAAGCAATTACTTTTCCTCAACTCATACTTTACTACACTACTCATAAAACCATCATTATGTAATATGGGAGATATATATATATGCAATATCTTTTCTCAGAAAAAAAGTGCAGGGAAGTGCAGGGAATTGCAGACAAAAATTCCCTTTTAATCTGTACCTCCTCCTTGCATCTTTCAGCAGTTAAGGCCACCATTTTCATACTATGTTGTTACAGTTGATTACAACATATTATTGTGTGATGAACTGTTAAATAAATGGAAAAAAATATTTTTAAACAATATTGTTTGGATCAAAGAAACATATGCCTGTAGTACACTGTGTGACTATCTAACACAGGGGTCCCCAAACTTTTTACACAGGGGGCCAGTTCACTGTCCCTCGGACTGTTGGAGGGCTGGACTATAAAAAAAACCTATGAACAAATCCCTATGCACACTGTACATACATTATTTTAAAGTAAAAACAAAATGGGAACGTACTATTTAGAGGGGAGGAAGAAGTCTGAAATTCATATATGTTTATATTTTGTTTTTAATTTTCTTTTGTTAACATCTGATTGGCTATACAAGGTTTTCTAGGCTTATAGAAAAATGTATAAAGAAAGAAGGAAGCACTTTGGCATAATGGTTAATAAGTTAGAAATATAATTGGTGTTGTACTTTTTGAAGGAGCATTAAGGAGGGAATTTAATTAAAAGAAAATGAATGTAACTGGATGACAAAATTAGAAAAAGAAACTCTTGCAACTTTTTTGATGATTGATATTAGTTACTAACAAAATACCGCATTTTATTCATGGAAAATTAAATGGTACACTCTGTTGTTTGAATGTATGTTAAGAGAAAAATAAAAAAAAGTCCCTCCGTTTATTTCATTCTTCCTTCCTTCTTCCTTCCTTCCTTCCTTCCTTTTTTCGTTGTTCCCTCCATTTCTCCCTTCCTTCCTTCCCTCCCTCCTTCATTCCTCTCCACTTCTCTTTCCCTCCCTCTCTTTCCCTTTTCTTTCTTCTCTGTCTCTTTTCCCTCTCTCACACAAAAATGTCTGTGCCCCGCCATGTGCCTTGGGAGGTGGGGGAGGCTCTGCCGCGAATGCCCAAATTATCAATCTGTATTTAAAGTACGCTTAACGTTTAACAATGTCTAAAAAATATGGGAGAATTCTTGAAATATGAGAGGACTCCAAATAAGAAGGTGGTTTTTTAAGAGGGTGTTTTTTTATCCCCACAAAATATCCTGTGAGAAAGCTTTTTCAATTGAACACATAGCTGAGACCAATGTAATGTGATCACTTACTGTTTCAACAAACAATTCCAATATTAAAAAGTCTAGGCAGGCAGGATGAATGAACTTGAGGGAGTGCGTCTGTCTCTCTCTCTGCTGAAAAAATAACACTACCCGCAAGTCAACTTACGGGAAAGGTGGAAAGAGGGCGAGGTGACTGCTCCAGTGTAGGCACAAGTCTACGCCCATCCCTTTTTCCCCAGGGTGCTGCTTCTGTGCGCAGGTGGTGAGGCCATCCAACTGCTGCCTCTTGTTTCCTGGGGGGTTTTTTTGCTTCCTGTTTCTTTCTGGTGGCAGTAAGAATATCAGCAGAAGTGGGCGGGGCGTCATCCCTGGACACAGCCGGAGAAGCTGGGAGGTGCTCAGAGCCCACGGGGCTTTCTCCCAGGTGACAGAAGATCAGCTGTTGGGCAGGAGAAATGGTGCCGGCTCTACCGCGCAAGGTTTGAAAAACCTGCGCGGAGTTTGTTATTTGCCTGCGTGGCCACCCGACCGCACAGGCTAGAGGGAACAGTGGCCAGGCTCGAGCCGCCCCGAGTTTTCGGAGAGGGGCGGCATATAAATCCAATAAATCCAATAAATCTAATCACTCACCCATGGGCCAAATAAATGGCCTCTGCGGGCCGCAGGCTGTAGTTTGGGAACCGCTGATCTAACATTTGGCATATGCCAAACACTTCTAATACATCACAGTTAATTATTATTTTTTTGACAATGACAAGATAAATTTCTTTACACATAAAGTTTTCCTGTTGTAAAGACAAATCTCTTCTTGGGAACAATGCTTGGATGATGGGTTTGGTGACATTTGTGAAATTATGAGTTCTTCAAGAATGAGGAAAAAATTGGAGATGGTTTAGACAAAGATATTTGTGCACTGCAATATTTGTGCAGTGAAATTGTGCCCACGAATATTCCTTGAGTAACAAAACATGGCTGTGCCCCCTGACTTACTATATATGAAATATTCAGAAGATCTATACAGTGGTCCCCCGATTATCGCGAGGGTTCCGTTCCAGTCCTGAAGCGAACTTCCGCGTTTGGCTTCAGGACTCAGATGGGAAGCGGCGCTGGGGTTTCCCCGCCGCCCACGCAAACTCCTCGCTGCTGCGCGCCTGCCGCTTGTCTGCCCGCCGCTTGTCTGCCGCCTGCCTGCCCGCGCGCCCGCCCTTCGCCCTCCCACGCCGTTCGCTCGCGCCGCTTCCCAGCTGAGTCCTGAAGCGAACTTCCGCGTTTGGCTTCAGGACTCAGCTGGGAAGCGGCGCTGGGGTTTACCCGCTGCCCACGCAAACTCCTCGCTAATGCTCGCCGCTCGCCCTCCCGCCAGCAAGAGGGGGAAGACCCAGGGAAGCCGCCCAGCAGCTGATCTGCCCGGCGCCATCTACGCATGCGTGGCCATAGAAAAAAGGGCGCGCATGCACAGATGGTGTTTTTACTTCCGGGTTGAAAAATCGCGATATAGCGTTTTGCAATGATCGAGATCGCGAAACTCGGGGGACCACTGTAAACAGTTTTTTCAGGGGGCCTTCTTTAGCCCTTGAACAACTCACTTTTTTTTACTACGTTACATCATTAGCCAATAATGAAGTATTTGCTATGACTGACAAATTTATCTTGAGTTCAGGCTAGCATACTAGAGAGTTCATATGAATATTAATATCTCCAGAGAGGTAATCTGTTGCAGAACAGACTTTTTATAAATACCAAAGAGAATATTCCCTATTTATTCTCCCCAGAAACACAAGAGCAAAGAAAAAAATTCTTAAGTTATTTATCCCTATAGCTAATGACTGCTACATATATTTATTTCTTTGCAAATGTACAATTTCCAAGAATTAACATTATGGCACCAACTCTAGAGAGTTGATTTTGATTTTTTAAAAGTATCATTATGACCTGTTCTTTTTAAGCCATATTCAAAAATTATGGAACTGAAAAATGATTTTTATATTTCAATTCAGGACATGACTTTTCTTTCTTATCAAGCTGTGCTCTTTTCATGTTTAATAAAGTATTTGCCTCTTTCAATGGGATATCAACATTGCACAGTTGCAATAATAATGATTTTAAGTTGCCAATTAGTTATGTTCATCTAATGTTGATGTTTGATTTATGCTGCCTGTAATCAGAATTCTTGCTGCTGTTTCTAAACATGAGAAGTATGAAAGAAAACAATTCTTAAAATGTTAAAAATCAGAAAATTGTATATATGTTTCTTTAAATTTTACAGAATCCAATGGACTAACCCCTATTTATTGGAGTATTGGTTTGTAGTTGAAATAGCACATTATGATGTAAGAAAGTTATTATTTGGGTGCAAAATAAATGACACATTCTAAAAACACTTCTTTCCTTTATTATTTAGCCTTTTTGTGGCCATTTTTTTAAATCTTTTCCTCTTTAATATTTAGTCATATATTGAGTCCAGTGCCACTTTCATTCTAATTACAGTATAGGCATGTGCCTTCCTAGTGAATATAAAGGTTTGAATAGCTACGACTGAAATTTGCCAAGTAAGGTAGATCACTTGAAATCTTATGGTATCTGAAACTTACCTGAGCATACCATATATACATTGCAAATGGTGCCCCAAATTTAAAACTAACCTTCCCCCTCAAAGTGAACATGGCATTGAAGAAGCATGTCTGTTTCCATTATCATCATCTGTGACTTTAAGATGGCTCTTATATCTTAAAAGACATTGGAAATGCTTTTGTCTCTTCATTTGTGTATTTTGCACAGGTAAGATCTGTCTTTTTTTTACTTAAAAATAAATGATCTGTGAGAAAGATCAAGAAAAGGGGCCATGTGCTCTGGCTTCAGTTAATGCTAGTTTAATTCTCCCCCTCTAATGCCACCAGCAGGGCCACCATCAGGAATTTTGGGGCCCCATACAGCCTAAGTGTCTGCCCCCCCCCCCGCCATTTTAAAACTATTTTAAGTCGTCGAGCCACTCCATCCCCCGGGGATCATTTCCCACTTCACGCCAAGTGAGGCGGTCCCATAGGCCAGTGTTTCCCAACCTTGGCAACTTGAAGATATCTGGACTTCAACTCCCAGAATTCCCCAGCCAGCAAACGCTGGCTGGGGAATTCTGGGAGTTGAAGTCCAGATATCTTCAAGTTGTCAAGGTTGGGAAACACTGCCATAGGCTATTTCAGGAACTGGGTTAAGCCGATTGTGTGGACTCATCCAGGAGAAAGAAAGAAGCGGGAGCGGCGAGGGAAAGAAAGAGCCTCCTGGCATTGGTCAGGCGGAGCATGGCTTATTTACAGCTCCTTGGCACTTCTCCCTTCTTGGAAGAGGCCTTGTTGACAAAACCATGTGCTTTCTAGCGAGGAGAGAGGGGAGGGGGATCCCACACCTGGCAGCCACTGGCGAGGAGCTGGAAAGGACGAGGGGAGAGAAAAAGCAGGGTACCAGCAGTCAGGCAGGTGTCTTGAGGGGGCACTCCCATCTGGAAGGAAGGGAAGAAAGGCGAGGGCGAGCTAGGAAGGAAGGAAGGAAGGAAGGAAGGAGGAAGGAAGGAATGGTAAAAGAGGCGATCAAGAGAAGAATGGGTGAATGAATGGACGGAGGGTGGGAAGGAAGGAAGGAAAGAGGGAAGGGACAGGAACAGAGGAAGGAAGGAAGCAAGGAAACTTATGAAAGGGGAGAGTAAGAGAGGAAGGACTGAAGGAAGGGAGGGAAGAAGTTAGGAAGGAGAAAGAAAAGAAGAAATAGAGGAAGGGAAGGTAAAAGAGAGAAAGAAAAAGAGCAAGAAAGAAAGCAAGAAAGAAAGAGAATGAAAGAGAAATAAAAAGAGAGGGGGGAATGAAAGAAATTGAAGGAGGGAAAGAAGGAGAGAAAGCAAGAGAAAGAAAAAAGAATGAAAGAGCAAGAGAGAAAGAAAGAAAAAGAAACGAAAGAAAGAAAGAAGGAAAGAAAGAAAGAAGGAAAGAAGGAAAGAAAGACAAGGAAAGAAGGAAAGAAAGAAAGAAAGAAAAAAGAAAGAAAGAGAATGAAAGAGAAATAAAAATAGAGAGGGAGAATGAAAAAAATGGAAGGAGGGAAGGAAGGAAGGAGAGAAAGCAAGAGAAAGAAAGAAAGAAAGAAAAAGAATGAAAGAGCAAGAGAGAAAGAAAGAAAGAAAAAGAAATGAAAGAAAGAAAGAAAGAAAGAAAGAAAGAAGGAAAGAAAGAAAAAAAGAAGGAAAGAAAGAAAGAAAGAGAAAAGAAAGAAAGATAATAAAAGAGAAATAAAAATAGGGAGGGGGAATGAAAGAAATGAAAGGAGGGGAGGAAGGAGAGAAAGCAAAAGAAAGAAAGCAAGTGAAAGAAAAAAGAAGGAAAGAGCAAGAGAGAAAGAAAGAAAGAAAGAAAGAAAGAAAGAAAGAAAGAGGCAACTCCAAAGAAAGGCTCACTGAGCGGATGCATGAAAAGAGGGACCTGGATCTCCACTTGCCTCCCCCTCACGCTTACCTGCTCCCAGCGCCAGCAGCAGGAATGCAAGCGAGTAAGCCGGCGCCCGCCCAAAAGAAGCTATTGGCTCTGGGCGGTGGGCAGTGTTCACGGCCCCCCGAACCCACGGCCCAGCACCTCCGGAGGCCAAAAGGCGCAGCTCTCTTTCCCTCTCAATTCTCGGGGGACACAAGACCGGCAGAGAAGCCGGCTGGGCTCAGCCCTCTCCCGGCTTCCTCAATTCCGCTTCCCCAGCAGCGCGTCTTGGCTTCCGGAGGGCTGAGACACCCCTGCGGTGACTCCTCCTTCCGCAGCTGGCATCGGGGCTCCCTGCCTGTCTGCCGGCCTCCCTGCTCTCTTTCCTCGCGGGGGTGGGAAGAAGGTGCAGGGCTGCTGTCGGAGAAGCTCTGCAGAGGCAGAGTTCGTCGCAATCGGGGTTGGGGAGTTTTTGGCGGGCCCTGCCCCCCCCATTTTTCAATTTGGCCGGGCCCGTGACGCCACTCCCAATAATATTGGTCTATCGGCGGCCCTGGCCACCAGGACATAGATGAGGTCCAATTTCTAAGTTTAGAAATTTATTACAACACATGTGTTCCTCACTGACAAGCAAAAATTCATCCATTTCATTCAGTAACTGCCCTTAGTTTTCCCATTATGCAAACTAAGTTGACAAAAATAAACAAAAAAAAGTTCATTACTGTACAGATATATATTTTTTAAAAAAATCCAAAGGCAATCTCCAGTGCATGGAAATAATTTATGCAGAAGCCTATCACTATCAGTTACTTAAGACTGATGGTGTGCTCAGTGTCATATTGTTATGGTATCCACAGGACTGTGGTATGAAAAAAAGTTGTTCCATGATTGTAGATTGCTTTTCTTAGAAAATTGCCAGCCGTTGTTCTCTAGAGTGTTGCAAAAATCATTTTTCTGATATAGATATATTTGAAACACCAAAACCAGCAGCATGCTAAAGCATGGCTGTTAAACTTAATCATGCCACTTGGTGTAATGTATGACAATGTTTTTGCCTTTGTGGAGCTGGGGAGGGTGTGACCTGTGTGTGATGTATTGTCCACAGGCCACAGACCTGCACTACAGCAAAGGTTATTATATTGTAATTTGGGTCAATGGATCGCCTTGTCTCAATCTGATTTTTCAGAGTTCATGAATAAAGCCCTTTTTTACTGGATACTTTCCTAGTCTTCAGGTTAACATTTTACATTCCCAAAGACACTTTGAAGCAAAAGTCTAGATCTGGTTTGAGGGTGCACTAATGCCTATAAATCTTAAGCACTCTTTCAATCAAAGCGTACCAAAAAAAAGCAGCGTGTGTAAGGAATTTTATGAAGCAGGCCTGCAGTAATACTTCAAAGAAGAGTACTTCAGACAAATTTTCATGTTTTCCAAAGCACTGCTTTCAAATGCTTTGCACAAAGCCTACATACTAGGAAGAAAGTCACATATAACTGCTAATTGCTATTATAGATGAAATGAATTGTGGGGAAATTGAGTAACTAATTGCAGAACAAAGAGATATGTCATTCTAGACTTCTAAGAATGTGTAATAAATTAGTCATTCTTTAATAAATGATGATGACCATTCCTAGCCTTTTAAGCAAAATCAAAATTTGTGGAAATTCAGCCAACAACAGTTAAGAATTATGGAAAAGTGGTGCTTTTGTGCTTGGTAATAGAAACAAAGAATTATTCAGTCACAAAGAATGATAGAAGTATTATTTTTGTGCACTTTTGTGCATTCAAGAGAACCTGAAAGCAGACTGTTGGGATTCTTGGTATAATACAACAGCATCTTAGGTATCGACATGTTATAATAGAGTGGACTAGCTCTATTCAGAGTAGCTTTGAGGAGTGCCTTCAAAGGACTGGAAATGGTGTGTTTTTAAATGTGTAAAAAACCCATGTTCAAAAGAACACTTCTGTTACTATAACCCCAATGTGCCACAATTTGTCAGAAGTGTGCATCAGTACACACATACAAATCAAATAGCCTCAGGTCATAAAATACTACTTTCTAACTACCCATGCTCACTGACCAAATATCAAAGCTATGCTCCTCTCCCAATACTTTCCCATGAATAAAAGATAGGTGGTATTTCAAGAGATATGATATGATCAGATGTTCATCCAAGCACAGGCGAACTCTATCAATATTTAAGACAGTTCAGGCTTGAGTCTAAACTGCTTGAAGGATTTTTACATAAATCCTATTATAAACTATAACACTGCCTGGAATATTTTAATAAGTGAAAATCATTTGATTCACTCTATCTCCTGAAAATATACCATCAAATGATTTCAAAAACTCACCAAAAGATCCTGCATATTTGATATAATTCTTCTCTATATGCATGAGATGACATGCTTGATATAGTTATTTCAAAATAGTTTTATATCATATAATAGAAGTGTGTATGTAGAGGAATAGAATTAAGCACTTTTACTAGAAAGTATAGGAGCTATTAAAGTGAAATTTTAACCTTAAGTGAGAGTTGATTGAAGAGATGGATGGAAAACTATGGAGTGGAGTGAATATCTGGAAGAAGGAATAGCTGGGAACTGACAAATGTACTATCAGAGGAAAATACTAGGATAGTAGTATTTTGACAGTTAGGTGGCATCAATTCTACAGACTCTATGAATAAAGACTGAGTAGCATTCAGAGCAACCGTGGCGTCAGAGGAGCAAATGGAGTGGTGCCACCATTGCCTGGAAACCAGTAGTTGGGGGAAGATATTAAAATCAGTGTTGGTGCCAGGAGACAAACTGAGGTATTACTTTTTGGAAGAACAGAGTGGCTTGGAAGAGTTCTTTACTTAAGAACAGAAAATTATGTTTTGGTGATGAACTATTGTTTTACTTATAGACTTCTTATTGCTCAGAGTGCTGTGATTCTCCCTAAGCATAGGAGGTCATGGGCAGCATCCGTGATGCAAACTGGGGTGGAAAGAGAGGAGATATCTCCAGATTCCTTTTCAATTGGGCCAGCCATAGATATTCTGTGGGAAGACCTTGGAATACTAATATCAAATGATTTAAGTGCAAAAGTCCATTGCAACAATACAGTGTTCCCTCGATTTTTGTGGGGGATGCGTTCCAAGACCGCCCGCGAAAGTTGAATTTCCGCGAAGTAGAGATGCAGAAGTAAATACACTATTTTTGGCTATGAACAGTATCACAAGCTTTCCCTTAACACTTTAAACCCTTACATTGAAATTTTCCATTCCCTTAGCAACCATTCAGATTATTACTCACCATGTTTATTTATTAAAGTTTATTAAAAAAAATATTTATTAAAGGCAAATGAAAGTTTGGCGATGACATATGACATCATCGGATGGGAAAAACCGTGGGATAGGGAAAAACCCCGCAAAGTATTTTTTAATTAATATTTTTGAAAAACCGTGGTATAGACTTTCCGCGAAGTTTGAACCCGCGAAAATCGAGGGAACACTGTATTGCCAAAAAGGCTTCTAGAATTGTTAACCTGATCCTATGTAGCTTCTGCTCCAGCAATCTCACACTACTCACCAGAGCTTACAAAATTTTTGCCAGACCCATCCTCGAATACAGCTCATCTGTCTGGAACCCGTATCACATCTCGGACATCAACACCCTCGAAAATGTCCAGCGATACTTCACCAGAAGAGCCCTTCACTCCACCACTCGAAACAGAATACCCTACGAAACTAGACTTACAGTCCTGGGTCTAGAAAGCCTAGAACTACGACGCTTAAACATGATCTAAGTATTGCCCACAAGATCATATGCTGCAACATCCTGCCTGTCAACGACTACTTTAGCTTCAACCGTAATAACACAAGAGCACGCAACAGGTTCAAACTTAATATCAACCGCTCCTAACTTGACTGTAAAAAATATGACTTTAGCAATAGAGTTGTCGAAGCGTGGAACTCATTAACGGACTCTGTGGTGTCAACCCCCAACATTTGTCCTTAGACTATCCACGATTGACCTCACCAAGTTCCTTAGAGGTCAGTAAGGGGCGAGCACAAGTGCACTAGTGTGCCTTCCATCCCCTGTCCAATTGGCCCTCCTATATTTTATATATATTTTCTTCCATTCATATATATTTTCCTATATTCTTCATTGACGTATCCTATTTATCTTTTCTTCTATCCTTTCCCTGATATTTACTACTACAGTACATGTTTTTATTCTCTTTAACTTTCAATTTGTATTGGAATAAATAAATAAACAAACAAACAATAAATGAACAATGGAAGGAAGGAAGAAGAAAGAAAGAAAGAAAGAAAGAAAGAAAGAAAGAAAGAAAGAAAGAAAGAAAGAAAGTCAAGTGAAATTCCCCTTGGGAAACATGACTGGTTGAATCATGATGGTATGCGAGGGACTTCAATTACTCTACAGTAGATTAAGATATTTTCACTGACATTAGTGTCTCATTGAAAGAGTTGCAACACAGGAAGAGCTGAAAGGTGGCTTATGGTTGCACTCTTGGATTTGCATTGTGGGGTACATGGCTCCCTGGATTGGAGGTGAGAAGTCTGAGGATGTACTTGGCTAAATTACTGCCAAGGATGAAATGTTCTCCTGAACCCATTGAGAACATCTGCAGAGATTGCAACATTTAGTAACACTTGAAATATGATTGGTTCTTCATTCTTGAGACAACTAAATAATCTACATGCTGTTGCTACTAGGAATAAATATATCTACACCAGAATACTGCCACACATATACAGCCACACATAGTATTTATCAGCTGGAGAAGCATAACTCATTTGTGTATGCAACAGATTTTCCTTTTACCTTTTTGAGTTTGCAGAGCAATTAGTTTGGTTATAGAATCAACCCATTTGCACAAATTCATACCCTCAATTATTCAGATTAAAACTAATCAAACTTCTCTCTTTCTGCAAATACATCTGTCAGGTTCAGCTGACCTGATTAAAGTAGCTAGGCAAGTCCAGCCTTTAAATGAAACTGATTCCATTTGCCCCTTATTGAGACAGCTGCTATTGTTTCTCCATGGACTGATTAAAATTTAGCTAATTCTATTGAATGTAATTACTGTTCAAGTGCTTTTTCTCTTTTTAAACTAATTTTGGGGATCTGCTTTTTCCCCCCCAGCATTACACAATTTTGCAGAAAAGTATCCAACTAAACTTGCATCCCAATTCCAGCAGCCAGGCAATTGGATAACTACCACTATGTAGCAGAACAGCTGGGTTTTTCATTCTGAATGGGTAATGGAAGTAGTGTTCTAAATATAAGCCATTATAATAGGGTTTTCTTCGGTTGTTTTGTCATTATAGAGCAGGGATATCAAACTCATGTCATCATGGCGGCATCAGGTGATGTATTGGGATTTTCTCCCTTCGCTAAACTGGCCGTGGCCAGCTTGTGACTCATCCAGACTGCAGGCCAAGAGTTTGATACCCCTATTATAGGGGGTCGTGGTTGAAAAAATGTTTACAAGTTTAACATCTTTAAGTAAATTATAGCAATAGCAGACTAAAAACTAAACTTCAGGTCCTGATGACCAGTCAGATTAGATCCTGCAATGAGGGAATATGTATTTTTTGCCTTCATTCATATAGCAGTAGCCCTCATGGAAGCAAGTTTCTTTCTTTCTCTTTTTATTTTTTGGTGCCTTCAAGCCACCAGTGTTAACTTTTGGTGACTACATGGAAAAGTGTGTGCAATTTTCTTGGCAAGATTTGCAGGAGTAGTTTGCCTGCTTCCTAGAATGAAGGAATACCTACTGGCCTAAAGTCACTCAGTTGGCTTCATGACAGGATTAGGACTCATGGTCTCCCAATTTATGGCCTGGTTTCTTAACTACTACACCAAACTGACAGTTACTGGGAACTGAACTCCCACTGAGGTGAGGTCAGAGATGGAAGGGAAGGGTCTATAAATCTCTGGCTGAAGATCAGGGGTGTCAAACTCATATCATCAAGGCAATGTCAAGTGATGTATCAGGACTTTCCCCCCCTTTGCTAAGTTGGGCATACCCAGTGCATGATACATCTGGCCCATGGGCAGCCCTGCTGAAAATGAACAAGGCAAACATCTTTTCAGCCTGCTCTATCATATATTATTTCCTCTCTCTTCTCGGCAAAATATCATGCAATGTTTGGTATCAACCGCCCCGAGTCTACGGAGAGGAGCGGCATACAAATCTAATAAATAAAAATAATAATAATAATCAATCAATCAATCAATCAATCAAAAAGATGTAATCTTTCAGGTGTTGCTTTATATTGTGTATTACAAAATGGTACACAAGGAATATGTCTATTTCATCTTGCCTTTCTTTCACCAAGAACAGCATGACAGACTGAGTATAATATGATGAGCTTCTTGTCAAGGAATATCGCAAGCTAAGTATTAGAGCAGTGGGATGTCTTGGATTCCAAAATGGCGCTTCTGAGCATGAGGGGATGAAAATATACTTACAGAGGCATCTCTTTAAGGCAGATGTCTTTTGCTAGAATCTTGCAGAATGCCATTATGCATAAATAGGATGAATAGAGCTGCTTTTTAGAGTTAGACTATTGTTGGGCTCCTGCACACTGTGGAATGTTTTTTATTAAATGTTTTCAAAGTGCTGCAGAGTTTTGTTTGTTCATTTCCACCAATCGAATCTCAGGCAAAGTGACATACAAAAGGGCAGAACTATATATGCACTAAAATGTTTGTGTGTTATTGCCAAGGAAATTGAGGCAGCTGAAGTAATCTGGATACAGGTGATTAGGAGAAGCAAGTTAATATTGAGGATAAGCCAGTAGAATTCAGGATACTGCAATATACAGTATCTTGAATTATACCATCATACTTTTCATTATTCCAGCTTCTCTGAAGTTACAGCAGACCATAAGAATGAAAAAGAATATGGTCATGAATCCAAGGAGAAAATCAGGTTTATGTCTTAGGGTATAAAACTAGGGAGTTTACCAAATAATGTAATGCCAATAATTGAAGCGATTAAGGGCAACCTTGGCAATCTATGGCCATATTTCCAATCTTCATAGCAGAAGAGATATGAACTACAATAGTCTCCTGACTAGAAAGCTTTATTATACTATTACTAGTGTTGGGTGAATCTGTCGAAGTTCGGGTTCGGCGGGTTTGGATGAACTTGCCGTCGGAGTTCAGGTAGGTTCACTGAACCCGAACTTCAACCCCAACACCTCTGGCCTGGTGGGAGGCAAAGCGCTGGAGGGGTGTGTGTGTCAGGCTCCATCTAATGGGTGATGGCTGCGAGCCACCGAAAATCCCTGCCCCTAGTTCTCTCTCATTTCGATGGCTCCCAGCCATCGCCTGCTTGATGGAGCCTGCCACCTCCTCCCAGTGCTTCAGGATCCTGGCCAGCAGCTTAAGTGAGAGGTGGGCAGGATGGGGAGGCAGGGAGGGCTCTGAGTCAGAGCCCTCCCCGCCTCCCCCTCCTGCCCACCACCTGCTTGAAGCTGCTGGCCGAGATCCTGAATAGCCAGCCGGCAGAACCTGCCTCCCCCACCCTTCTGACCCAGTGTGAGGTGAAGCGCTCAGGGAGGAGGTCAGGCTCCAGGTCTGGAGTCGCCCCTCCTGCCCCCCCCAGCTGAGTCAGTGGCTTGAACCTCAGAGCCCTCCCCCCTCCCCCTCCCGCTCACTGTGGTGTTCGAGTGAACGCCGAACCTGAACACGGACTTCTGATGCCCCTGTGGACCCAGTGAAGAATTAAGTAAATTTATACTATATTTAAAAAGTCATGAAAATAATATTCCATAAGTAGCTAAGACCATTAAGACAATTGAGACACAGCCAACAGGCACCATCATCTATGCCACCATCAAAAAATACCACTTAGAGTTGCTATTACAGTGAGATCAGTGGCATACAAATTTAATAAAAAAAATAAAGTAATTAAAAGTTGTCTGGAAGAGTTTTGTTCTTAACAAAAGGTGGTCAACGATGGATATAATTTCTTGGGAAAGGCAGTCTTATAGAACTAGGGCCCTAACAGATAATTGTAGTACTGTATATACATATACAATTAAAGAATTATGCTTCAATATACTGTAAATAAGTTTTCTGTCTTCCTAATCAGTTAATATTCTCCACTCACATATCAGTCTTTGATAAACCCCAAAACTATGTTAGCGAAAACCTTGCCCCTTAAATAAGTTTTCAAATCCTATTTTCATAATTGCTTGATAAACAAATCTTTCACCTGAGTCATTTTTTTTAAAAAAAATGTTATTTCTGTTTTAGAACTGTATTAAATGTAGTTCAATATAAGTTTTAAATTGGCAACTTCTCCTTTCTTCAGGAAGCAATTCGAAGAAGGCAGCATTATCAAAAGCAGCTTAAAAAGCCTCTTATCATCAGAAAACCAAATTCTGATTTCATTTATCCTAGTTTAAATCCAGAATAAGCAATTCATCTGAAAGTGCTAATTCGGCTGCGATAACAGACATTTACATTGACACTTAAATCTGCTTTTCACTCTCGTCAATTAATACTACCATCATAAATCTTAATCCCATTTTTAATTCTGCTGAATAAAATTTCCTTCTTGACTCTGGGATTTTCTTTGATTTAAAGCTAGGAACTAATTAAAACTTACAGACTGGTCCAGATAAACGACCTGATGAAGTGTTTCAATTCTTGTGATCGTACAAGTGAAGGCTAAACAAGATAATGAAGACTGGCATGGATTTATCTTGTCATGAAGCTACCAAAATAAAAACTGGCATCGCATAAATGGAATCTCTCTTGGGTGACTGCTGTTCTGTCCTAGAAAAGGACACTAAAATAGTGTAGATCTGGGCAAGCTACAAAAGCAAAAGCTTCCTTCTATTTAAATATCAGAGATGTAAGATATCTGATATTTAAATATCAAATATGTTGTTTTTTAAAAAAAGGAAATTGGGCAAATTCCCTTTAAAACAGATATACTGTATATGGCAATATATTCTTTAGAAAAATGAATACCGTGATACTTATTTATCATTTAAACATATTTATTACTGAAAAACATGCAATTTTAAGATCAGCAAAATGACTTGCCTTTTTAAAGTGTTTAAAGAATTTGGCATTAAGAGTCAGTTAAATATTAGGACATTATAAACTGTTTTTCTGCTGCACTACACCAAATAACAGTGATGCCCAATTACAAAAACCCTGAAAATGGGAACTGTGGATAGAAAATAGGCTATTGCATCAGGAAAAGGGCAGCGCCGGACTTACCCGGCAGGCAGGCTTTGCTGGAGGGACCGGGAGACATGGTCCCTCATGGCGGCCGCCATTTTGGATCCCGGGCGAAGTCTCGCGATGCGAGACTTCGCTCGGGAGATCAGGGCCTGATTGGCCAGGCCCTGATTGGTCCGGGCGGGGCCTGCTTGCCCTATATAAGGGCGAGCAGGCCCGGGGCTCTCCCTTTTCGCCCGGACCGAGCTACTGAGCAGACGTTCGGTCGTTCTGCTCCGGCGGCCATTTTGTTTGGCGACCTCGTGCGAGGCGCCATTTTAGTGGCCTGTGGTGTGGCGAAAAGCCTTTTGCAGCGTCAGCGGAGCCAGCATCGGCTGGGCTCCGCTCCGGTTTGGAGCCTCATTGTTGCCTTGTAGAGGGAGGGAGGTTCTGCCTTCTGGTGGCCTCGCGGGCCCGCGGGGGTCGCTGGGTGGATTGTAGGCCTGGGATAAAGGCCTGGTATTGGGCCTTGTCGCCCATTGGAAGGGGGGATTGGCTTCCTGGGTGGGTTTGCACTACTGAGGCCTGCTGTTAGAGCAGGCCTTGTTCAAGTGGTGCAGGGCCCGTTGGGGGAGGGCTTGGTCCCGCCCTATTCCTTCTTGTGTAAAAAATAGATTTTAGTGGTATGGCCCCTAAAAAGCGGCCAGCTAAGGCCCTCCCGGCCCAACCTGCTGTGCGGCCTAGGAGGGCTGCCAGGCCGTCTGCCCGGGCTCGGGCGGCGGCAGAGGGCCCCCCGGGGGGGATCCCGGTGGGGGGGGTGGTAGGGTTTATGCCCACAGTCCCTCAACCCGAGGTGTCCCCTTCTCTCTCCTGGGCCAGGGTCCTGGAGCGGCTCGACGAGTTGGAGAGGTGGCGGTCGGGGGCAGGCCCGGAGGGGCTTTCCTCGGCTGCCACCGCAGCATGGGGCGCAGACCCCGAAGTGGAGTCGGCCCCAGCAGGGCAAGTGGCCCACGACGTGCAGATGGCTGGCACCGGACAGACGGGCAGCACCGGGCAGATGGGCCACGCTGGGCAGATGGCCCCGCCGGGGCAGTGGTCCTCGTTCCAGGGCCCAACCAGGATGGGCCCACCGTGGATGGCTTCTACCCCTTACGGGGCAGGTGAGGTTGCACCACATGTAGGCACATCACCGCTCCTGCCCATCCAGGGTCCCGGGTTCATCCCGCCAGCTTTGGGGGGGTGGCAACAGTTTCATGGGGTCTGCTGCAGGCACCTGTGGTCAGGTCTGGTCCCCACCGGCTCCGCCAGTGGGGGCGCCGGGGGTACCTGTCCCACCTGGGGCGGGGGTGGGGGGTTGGATCCCTCCTCCACCGGCCATTATGCCACCGGTCCCATTCATGTATCCACCGGGGCTTGGGGTGCTGGGCTCGGGGGCCACCACGGTGTGGGACCCGTTCGCCAGCATCAAGCCTGGGGCCATCCCTTGTGGGTTGCCCGCGACACCTTTAGGGTACCATCTGCACCCGTCAGTTAAGGAGGCAATCTGGCGGGGGGAGTACGTTGACCTTTTCTCCATTTTGAACAGGGAGGTCCCTAAACAGGACAAGGAGGTGGTCCCTGGGGAGAAGGTTAAAAAGACAAAGGTCACGAAATGCTTCAGCTCGTGGCTGTATGCCTTTCTGACCTTTGCGTCGGTGGTCATTCAGAGGCAGCCGGGTAGGGCCGCTGCCTTGCTGAAGTACATCGACCTTATAGCGAGGGCCCATTTTGAATATGGGGGCACCATATAGAGGCATTACGACAAGGGGTTCAGGATGCGTATTGCCCATGACCCCTACCTGCCTTGGGATATGGTGGTACCGGACCTGTGGTTCCAGGCCACTCATATGTCAGGGAAGGAGGGCTGTGATAGGACCGATAGCGGTCACTTTATGGAAGAGGAGCCTGCGACGCCCGCGCCGGCCAAGGCCGTGGCGGGTGCCGTTGGAAAAGGGGCCTCTTTAGTGTGTCACGAGTTCGCTGCAAAGGGGGCGTGTTTCCGCCCCATTTGCAGGTTTCGTCACGCCTGCGGAAGTTGTGGGGGAAACCATTCCGCAGCCGTGTGCCCCCGCCCCAAGAAGGGGATTGAAAAGAAAGGCTCGGGTCTCCCAAAGCCTCCCCCACCTGCTGGGGGAAAAGGGGCCCAGCCCAATTAATTTAGTGGTACTTGAGGGTTGGTTGGGCGACTACCACCCTCGCTCGAGAGCGGCCGCTCTCTTGCTAGGTTTTTCAGAGGGATTTAGGATCCCTTACCAGGGTGCTAGGAAGGCCTTCATGTCTGGCAACCTTAGGTCAGTTGTTGGTCATGAAGACATTGTTAGGGAGAAGATTGGGAAGGAGGTTGCCGAAGGCAGGGTCCTTGGGCCCTTCTCGGAGCCGCCCTTCCCGAATCTTCGGGTGTCTCCCTTAGGTGTGGTCCCCAAAAAGGCGAGTGGTGAATTTAGGTTGATTCACCATTTGTCTTTTCCAAAAGGGGAGTCAGTGAATGATTTCATTCCTGACGAGTTGTGTTCAGTCCGGTATGCGTCCTTTGATGCAGCCGTGACTATGGTTAGGAAGTGTGGGGTAGGAGCCCTTATGGGTAAATGCGACATTAAGTCGGCATTCCGGCTCCTCCCCATACACCCAGACGACTTTGAGCTGTTGGGCTTCCATTTCGAGGGGGGTTATTACGTGGACAGAGCTTTGCCCATGGGGTGCTCTGTCTCGTGCTCGCTTTTCAAGAGTTTTAGCACCTTCTTGGAGTGGGCGCTCAGGAGGCAAAGTGGTCTGGGTACGGTCGTTCACTACCTTGATGATTTCCTGTTGGCGGGGCCTGCGCATTCGGAGCAATGTTTTGCTTTGATGCGGGACTTCGAAGCCCTTTGTGCTCATTTAGGGGTGCCTTTAGCCTCTGAGAAGACCGAAGGCCCCGCCACCAGGATTACCTTCCTGGGTATTGAATTGGACTCAGAGGAGCAATCTTCTAGATTGCCCCTAGAGAAGTTGGTAAAGATTAAGCGGAAGCTTGATGAGGTCCTGGGCTGCCGGAAGGTGACCCTACGGCAGCTTCAGGAACTGGCAGGCATTCTTAATTTTGCCTGTCGGGTAGTTGTTCCTGGAAGGGCTTTTTCCAGGAGGTTGTATGATGCGATGAAGGGGCTCCGTTTGCCCCATCATCGTACCCGCCTTTGCGCTGGGGTCAGGGCTGACCTCGGCGTGTGGCGGGATTTTTTGGATAGATTTAATGGGTTGTCTTTCTGGAGGCACGAGCTTCTGTTGGAAGCTGAGTTGCAGCTCTGCTCTGACGCCGCGGGGACTTGTGGTTTCGGGGTAGTGTTAGGTGACCAGTGGTGCTGGTCAGCATGGCCTCCGGAATGGAGTGCCTCTTCGTTGGTTAAGGACCTGACGTTCTTGGAGCTCTTCCCCTTAATAGTGGCCTTAGAGCTTTGGGGGGAGCAGTTTAGGGACAAGACTGTGCACTTTTGGTGTGACAACCTAGCGGTTGTCCATGTGGTGAATGCCCTGTCCTCAAAGAGCGACAGGGTCATGCGGCTTGTCCGCCATTTTGTGCACAGGTCCTTGTCTCTAAACGCATTGTTTTTGGCTAAGCATGTCCCCGGGTTAGATAACGGGGTTGCTGATGCCTTGTCCCGTGGTCAGTTTTCCAGGTTTCGGACCCTGGCCCCGTGGGCCCGAGAACTGCCAGAAGCGTTCCCCAGCCACCTCTGGAGTCTGGGAGGGATCCAGAGTGGTGGAGAGGCGAGGCATCCCGGGCAATCTCCTTGTCTGTAGCGCCCGGCACCCTCAGGGCATACCAGCGTGCAGGTAAGGAGTTTGGGGAGTTTAGGCAGGGCAGGGGTTACCAGCTTAGTTGGCCTGTCCCTGTAGAGCATTTGGCCGAGTTTTGCGTCCAACTTAGGCAGCGTGGCCTGTCAGTTAGGACAATCCGGTCCCGGTTAGCCGGCCTCGCCTTTCTGTCCAAGGCGGGGGGGTTTGCAGATCTTTCGGGTGACTTTCGCATCCGGAAGATGCTGGAGGGCTGGCTTAGGGAGCAAGCGGGGGCCCCAGGTGACACTCGTCAGCCCCTGACGGTGGAGCAGCTGTCATCAATCAACGTGGTTTTTGGCAGTCTGTGTTCCTCATTGTACGAGGCCCGTCTTTTCAGGGCAGCGGCTTGTGTCATGTTTTTTGGGGCCCTTCGGGTCAGCGAGGCCATGGCTTCGTCTCAGGCTGACACTTCGCTCCGGGCCTTCCAGTTCGCTGATCTGGCCTTTAGACAAGGGGGGGTGTCCCTTGTAGTGAGAAGGTCTAAAACGGATCAGCTACGCAGAGGGGTTACCTTACAACTTAGTGCGGCCACCGACCAGTCGGTGTGTCCGGTGGCCGCCCTACGGCTTTATTGTGGTATGAGGGGGTCAGGTCAGGGGTACCTGTTTAGGCATTGTGACGGTACCCCTCTGACCCGTTTCCAATTCTGGGCTTTAGTATCTAGGGCGATGGCCCAGGTGGGCATGGATCCCGCCGGTTATGGAACGCATTCGTTCCGTATCGGTGCCGCCACTAGCGCGGCACTTTCTGGTTTCCCGGCCCATCGGATTCGGGAGATCGGCCGCTGGCGGTCAGCGGCATATTTGGGTTATGTTAGGCCCGCTGAGGATCCCAGGCAGGGCTTAGGCTAGGTAACCTCTCTGTGTCTGTGTCCTCTTGCAGGTCCCCAGGCTAACACGAAACCGACGGCGCTGCTGTGTGGCCACAGCATGATTTTCTGGGCCGGCCGCGCGGCAGCCAGGAGCGCCATCGGGACCCACCTGTCCCTGGGGCGGTGGGTCAACGTTACCTGGATGGGCCGGAGAGGTATGCGGTTGGAGGGTCTCCTACCGGCGTTGCTGGGCGGTCAGCATTCTGTGGCTGCGCCCGGCAATATGGGGGGCGGCTCCTGGAGTCGCGCCCAAAGGGGTCTGGGTGGGCAGCGTCCTGTGGCCGCACCCAGGTGGCTGGTATTGCACTTAGGTGGCAATGACCTGTGCATACTGGGAGGCCTGGCGCTGCTCATCCAGGCACGCGAAGACCTGCGAAGGCTTCGTGAGGTCTGGCCCACCACGCAAGTGGTGTGGTCAGAAATATTACCTAGGCTTGTGTGGAGGGATGCCTCTTCCCTTAGGGCCATTCACCGGGCTAGGCGGCGGGTGAATAGGGCTATGGGTAAAACGGTTAGAGAATTGGGTGGAGTGGTAATACCTCTTCCCCGTATATCAATAGACCAGCCATGGCTCTACCGTGATGATGGCGTTCACCTGTCTGAGCAGGGGAACGCCATCTTTTTACAGGACCTGCAGCGGTCTCTGCGTGAGCTGGCGCAGTTAGAGGGGGGAGTCGGGGGGCCAAGATAGAGATCTGACCCCCGCTCCTGTGGCAGGTTAGGGGCGGAAAATTGGGTGGTTTAGCAACCGCGCGTTCTCCCTTGGGCATCTTTGGGGATGATTGACAGGTTCTCCGCAAGCTCATGGAGGGAGTTTCTGCCTGAGCAGCTGGGGGGAACCTGTCTTTGGGTCCTGCACCTTTAATTCCCCGATTCGGGTTAGCCGGTGGGACCCCCCTCATGCACAGCATGGCAGAAAAGGTCACAGGTGACGGCCTGGCCCTCACCTGGACCTTGCATCGAGATACGCCCATGAGTTGCCCAGGAATGTTGGCTGACATAACGTCATTTCCACCCCGGAAGTATTTGTTTGACCCTGCAGGTCCATTTCCGGGTCATAGTTGTTTATGCTAATTTATGCAAAGTATTTGAATAAATTATGCAAATTTATGTTAATAAAAATGACCCAATTTAAATCCAGCTCTGGTGTCCGTGTCGTTACTCCGTCTCTCCAGCAAGGGCAGCGCCGGACTTACCCGGCAGGCAGGCTTTGCTGGAGGGACCGGGAGACATGGTCCCTCATGGCGGCCGCCATTTTGGATCCCGGGCGAAGTCTCGCGATGCGAGACTTCGCTCGGGAGATCAGGGCCTGATTGGCCAGGCCCTGATTGGTCCGGGCGGGGCCTGCTTGCCCTATATAAGGGCGAGCAGGCCCGGGGCTCTCCCTTTTCGCCCGGACCGAGCTACTGAGCAGACACCCGCCCGCCCTCCACTATTTTGCAGTGTGCTTCGGGGTCGCCCTTAGGGGGCCGAATGGGAATTTTTTGCAGTTCTGCCTCTTAGCTGAGCTGTTTTTTCGCCCATTCCACACTGGGGTGACGGATGTGCGGTTAGGGGGTGCTTGCATTAATTAGGTTAATTGGCTTACCTTTGGTCATTTGGGTAGGCAGGTTAGGGGCGGAAAATTGGGTGGTTTAGCAACCGCGCGTTCTCCCTTGGGCATCTTTGGGGATGATTGACAGGTTCTCCGCAAGCTCATGGAGGGAGTTTCTGCCTGAGCAGCTGGGGGGAACCTGTCTTTGGATCCTGCACCTTTAATTCCCCGATTCGGGTTAGCCGGTGGGACCCCCCTCATGCACAGCATGGCAGAAAAGGTCACAGGTGACGGCCTGGCCCTCACCTGGACCTTGCATCGAGATACGCCCATGAGTTGCCCAGGAATGTTGGCTGACATAACGTCATTTCCGCCCCGGAAGTATTTGTTTGACCCTGCAGGTCCATTTCTGGGTCATAGTTGTTTATGCTAATTTATGCAAAGTATTTGAATAAATTATGCAAATTTATGTTAATAAAAATGACCCAATTTAAATCCAGCTCTGGTGTCCGTGTCGTTACTCCGTCTCTCCAGCAAGTGGTCCAAAAGTACAATAATCAGTTTTTTAAAATGCCTCTGATAAAAGAGAGTCATCTGCTAAGTACAACTCCTTTTGTTTAATCATGAACATATTAAAAAAGTAAGTTATGAAAAAATGCAAGTCATTGAATGATTTCGGCACTATGAGTATCAAGCAGTTTGCCTGACTTTTTAATAGTTACAGCTGCTTAAATAGTGAGAAGAATATGATTCCTGGATGAATATACACAAGGGTTGTGAAGACAATTTAGTGCCAAATGAATCCTGAAAGACTGAACCACCTGGAAAGTCACATTGTATTAGAATTCACATTTGTCTTCATTCCTCTCTACCAGATCCAGAAAGTATAGGTCAGGAGGGTATTCTCTAGAGAAATACTATGTTACATAAATCAAATTTTACTGCATGAGCTATCAATTCATGGTGATTTTTATGTTATGGATCAGTGCTTGCTGTCACTGATCACTTTTTCAAATTTTGCATTTCAAAAACACCATTCGCATACCTAGTAACTATGAAACACATTCCATACTGTTATTAAAGTACTAAATAAATCATTCTAGTTATGCTTTACTAGGTTTTAGCATTTACCTAAGTTCCCATAGCATCAATGCTATCCTTGAACTTGAGTATATAGTATTCTAAGTCTAAGTCTAAGGTATATATATCTTGTCTGAAGACATTTCCAGTTATGTGGCCAGCATGACTATACACCAAGGCTTATGGAATGCTGTTACTTTCCTACTAAGTAGGCTCTATTTACTCACACTTGCATGCTAGGTGGGCAGATGCTGGGACAAGGATGAGAGGTCACAACATCATGCAGTGCTCAGGTCTCGAACCCCAGCTGTCAATTTTCTAGCTGACAAAATCAGCAAGTTTAACCATTGAGCCATTGAGCCGCTTCCCTCAAGGTGACAATACCTTTGCTCAAAAATCTTTAAAATATGACTTTCACTCTTCGGAACTTTTGTGTAATGACAACATAATCCCATCACAGTGGAGGATCAAATCTACTAATGAAGGAGAATGCTTGTAACTCAAGGTTGACATGAGGGTCCTTGATGCTCTTTGAGCTGGATTGTTTTCTTACAGATGTTTCATTACCCAAACTAGGTATCATAATCAGTGCTAGTCAGTATTATTTTACCTTGTTTGGTAATGAAAACAACCCAGCTCAGAAAGCACAAAGAATCCGTCAGAATCAAGAATCACGGTATAGATTATAATGAACATTTCTTGAAAAAATAGAGGTAAATCAGACCCTTGTTTTTACTTGTTGAGAAGGTTTTGATGTTATTTTTTGGGGCTGGAGGGGGTTACAAGACAAAAAAAGTGAACCCCAAGAAAGCTGCAAAGTCTCCTATTCTATCTATCTTGGTTTCATATCAGTTACATATTGTTACAGATTGAGCTGGAGAAAAGGTAGAAACAATTAGCCACTGGGAATTGGGAAATGATTCAAAGGAAAATGAGATAAATCTTGAAAGTGGTTCTTAATCTTTCATTAATTGGTTCACCCTGGGATTTTCAGTGTCCTAATAGAATAGTATGTCATGGAATGGAGAGTTTTAATTTGAAAGCCATGTGAAATATCAATGTTTTGGTTCATTCAGGACCTATAGTGTAACATTTCTTAATTTTTCTTGTTAAAATTTGGATCAGAAATATTAGTAGTTACATCTCCCCTGTGATGTGGGCATTTTGTTTCTCTGGAACAAGTGGGAAGTCCAGAAATCTGGAGCTCTTGCCTTTGCATTTTTTTAATTGAATTCACTAGGATTCCTTCCCACTCTTTCTTTTTGGTGCAAGCTTCTCATGAATGGAATGATGAATCTACCATACAGAACTTTCTACCATATTTAACTATTGCCAATTCATCAACTCATTTAATTAAAGTTAAAAACAATTACCACAGAAGAGTTATGCTTTCACAGCATCACTGTGGCACATTTTTCTCCAGTTGTTAGAAAACACAATAAATATAAGTTGAATATTAGCCATTTTCTCTGTGTGGCATTTCTCAAGCAAGTTTCATTTAATTATTTCTTAGTCAGCCAAAATAATAGGGTGGGGAAAACCTCTCTTATTGAGGTATAACTAATAGTCAGCATTATCATGTTATGGAATTTATATTCATTAAATAAGAACTCTTTTATTACTGACTGATGATGAATATTCTAGAAGTAAATGCTTTTGCTGCATATATTGAGGAAAATAAGCTTTTAATGGTTCCAGGAAGCATAGAAACCTACCTATCAAGAAAACAAGACAAGTCTCATTATTTATTTATTTTTCCATCAGTTGTCTTGCCTTTTGCTCATCCCTCATATAGAAAGGCAAGCCTTTCTCTTGATTTGAAAGGGTTTTTTTAAAAAAAGATTTTGCTGCCAGGAACAAGACATTTCGAGTCTTCGGAGAGGGGCGGCATACAAATCTAATAAATTGAATTGACCCTTTACATGAAAAAAATGAAGCTGGTTCTAGATCAAGCTATCAACACTTTTGGGTTTTGTTATCACTTAGAAGGATTGGGAATGGGAGCATAAGCTAAATCTGGGGTCCAGTTCATATGAAGGACAGGTTTATTAATTGATCTTGTTATGCATTCACTGAAAATGTTTTTTAAAAGTCAGCATTGGTATCAGAAACAAAGGTGGAATAAGACTTTTTTGACTCAGAAAATAAAGATGTCAAAGGCATCATTCGTGAATTTCTGAAATCATTTATGAAACTGCCTTTTACTCTCCATGGCTATCAACCACAACTTAATGGATTTTGATTTAACCTTAAACAGTGATTTATTCTGATTTAAAGTAGACTCTTCTTCAAGTAATTGTGCCAGAGGAGGAGGAAGGAGGGAGAGGAAAACAGAAGGCTGACTTTGCAGTGTTCCATTTCATTTTACATGGCAAGACTGACATGGATACTAATCAACTGAAATAAGGTGTCCTAACAATTTATTTATTTATTTATTTATTCAATTTTTATGCCGCCCTTCTCCTTAGACTCAGGGCGGCTTATAACATGTTATCAATAGCACTTTTTAACAGAGCCCCCACAATCCGGATGGAAGGCTGAGTCAACCTTGAGCTGGTGATGAGATTTGAACCGCTGACCTTCAGATCTACAATCAGCTTCAGTGGCCTGCAGTACAGCACTCTACCTGCTGTGCCACCCCATGAAGAAAGATCATGAGCATAAAGGTAAAAGTATTCATTCAAATAATAGGTAACTTTTGCAAACTTTTGATACTTCCTTTCCTTTCCACTGAATTCTGTAGCTCTTGCCTTTGTATTTTTAAACTGAATCCACTAGGATCCCCCCACTTTTTTCTAGTTTCCATATTCTTTCTTTGCTCCACTTTGCTTTAATCGTGCCCTTTGGGGAAGGTGGGGGAAGCTATTTTCTATTAAATCATCATTTCACTTACGGAAACTTCAAGGATAATTCAACATTTCATCCACTTTTATCAGGCCTTTTAAAATGCTTTCACAGGCAATGTTTATTAGAACAAGCAAAAGGGCATTCCAACCCCTCAAGGTGAATAACCATCTTAAAACCAATATTAAATAAAACCTACATCTATATTATGTGCTAAAATATTAGAAATTTCTTTGATAAGCTTTGCATGCTTTACCTGGAGTTTTCAAAATTACAAGCTAGACAAGTAGGAAGTATAAGGACATGCTGTTTTGCTGTATTTCTTATGTCAATAAAATTAAAAATAATATGTACAGACATGATAACAAGTTTCCTACATCTTTGGTAAATTGTCTCCCCAAACAAATCATATGATAATGTTTGATGGAATAGTTTTCTTTTTTTCTTTTTAATTATGACTGATTTGTCATTGCTTATTATGAATGTCAAATGCTCTCATCAAATTGTCTACAGATGAAGAACCTCAGTCCAGGTGTCATTTCACTTTGTTATATTTAGTATTTGTGGGAATACTGATCTTTGGCTAGATTTTATCATTCACATTGTTTATATGTCCCAATGGAGGATGGGTTTATGTTTATTTATTTATTTTATTTATTTATTTGTCAAAACATGTGCAAGATAACAGATATGGTATAAACATAAACAAAACTAATATAGGTATAGGTAAATTTGGACAATAGGACAGTAGGACAGGGGCGCTAGTTATTATGGTGCACTTATGCACGCCCCTTGCAGACCTCTTAGGAATAGGGCATGGTTGAATGTAGACTGTAGGTTAAAGATTTTTGGGTTTGGGGAAGAAATCACAGAATCAGGTATTGCATTCCAGGCAATGATCACTCTATTGTTGAAGAGGTATTTTTTGCAGTCGAGTTTGGAGTGGTTCACACTGAGTTTGAATCTATTGTGTGAGCGTGTGTTGTTGTGGTTGAAGTTGAAGTATTCATTGACAGGTAGGACATTGTGGTAGATGATTTTATGAGCTACAGTTAGAAGGTGACATAACTCTAAGTTATCTAAGATAGAGTTAAGGTGGAATGAGGTATTTTGTTGCGAGCAGAGGAGAACTCTTCTTGTGAAATATTTCTGGACTGTCAATTGTATTAATGTCCGATATGCAGTGCGGGTTCCAGACAGGTGAGTTTTATTTGAGAATTGATCTGGCAAATATTTTGTATGCTCTGGTTAGCTCTGTTCCAGAAAAAGAGGACTTTTAACCAAAGTCTTTTTAGAGATTTTAGTATCTTTCCCTGAGATGATTCTGTAACCAAAAACACACATCTGGAAAACTATGGAATTTCTTCTGGGTGAAGATAGCTAGGGAACAGCTGGCAGGAGGGTGTAGCGAAGGCTCACTATTTGTGATGCCAACAAATTGGAAAATGAAAAGTAATATTCAAATTAGACAGGTTCTCATGTGAAGCCTAGGAGAGTCTGATTAAAAATAAACAAATAATCAAGAACACAGGAGAAGAGGGAGAGGAATAAATAAAAATTGTAGCATGGGAGAAAGTTTTTTTTAATCATCTGCTTCTCCTGAAGATTCATCCTGCAGTTAGTCCCTTTTATTGGTTTACTGCATTGGGAACAAAGCTTTCACTACATTCTGTTAGGCAAAAGATTAAAAACATCCCTGCTACATTCAGCCCTTCCTTCCTAGTCATTCATTAAAAATGTAAGAGAAACTCCAAATATATGAATAACCTCATGAGTAGTTAGCACTGAACCAAGGGACATAAACAAACAATAGAGAAATAGATCAAATGAAGATATTGGTAAATGCAATAAAACTAAAATATGCAGAAATTGTGGCCCATTAGTAGACAAGAGCATTCAGAAAAGATGCTAAAGGATATTAAGTGTGGAAGTGCTAATTTTTATAACTGAAATACATCATATGTTCTTCAGAGAACTGGAAAATGGCCAAGCAAGAACAATTTTTTTTTAAAGGAAATAGGATGTAACATATTTATCAATAATTTTTTATAACTTTCTCCTTCTTGACAAATTAGTGAGAAGCATTATTAAAGCCAAAATCCTCAAGCACATAGAGGATCAAACCTCAATGAAATAGAGTCAATTTGGCTTGGAAAAAGTTAAGTTGTATTTCATTAATATTTTATAATTCGGCAAAGGTTTAAACATGGAGGGTTGGTGATTTAAAAGATAAGATTTATGCAGACCACAAATGCCAGAGAATGCATGGGAAATGCCTTAAGTCCACATACACTCATCTCCTATTATTATTATTATTATTATTATTATTATTATTATTATTATTATTATTATTATTATTATTATTATTTAGATTTGTATGCTGCCCCTCTCCAAAGACTTTTCCTGATTAATAGGAGACTACCAAGAATATAATTCAGCGATAGAGTAATTAAAAATGTCATCAGCCTTTCATCACAAAAAAGAAACAGAATAAACTATAATTTCTCTATTCATGTTTTTGGAAGGATAAGGGTTACCTTTGAACGGTAGAATCCTGGCACCTGCCTGTCCCTGCAATTTTTTGGCAAGATTTTAAAAATAGCTTGTCATTGCCTGCTTTCCTAGTGCTGAGTGATTAATCCAAATTCACCCTGGATCAGTGCTTAAGTCAGGAGTAGAACTCATGATGTCCTAGTCTGATGCCTTATACTGTAGGCACAGTATATATACAATATATACCGGTATACTCTATGTATGTGTATTCTGGTGCATCATACTGTACAAACTGGTTCTCCTTTGCCAAAAATATTTGAGCAAAGATCAATTGCAAAGAGTATAAAGAAATCTCTTAAAGGCTTCCTAGCTTCCTTTATACCATTTTTCAATTGTAGCAAAAAGCGTTTGCATGGGGGGATAGGAGCACATAACAGCAGATACTGAAAGGGACAAGTTGAAGAAATATATCCCTGGATTTTTATGTGAGAAGTGAAAGAGATTTGTATATGGTTTGAACCCTACTCCAGATCTTCTTTTTTTTGGGGGGGGGGGAGAGAAAAGCAAGAATTCTCACCAATGCAAAAATGTATCACTCACCTCAGCAATTCAGAAGAAAGCGGTAAAAGTTTCCAAAACCCAGAAATAAATAATAAGTAATTATCTCAGCTCCTAAAAACAGACATGATATCACTCAGACCTGAAAGTAGTAAAGAACACTTGTGTAGAAGCTTTCAAGGGCTCTTAAGGAGGCTTATTAATTACAGGGTAATAACAGAATTCTTCTAGTTATATCATTAGACGCTTATGAATCTATCAAGAGTAAGAAACAGAAACTGTAATTTCTTGTGAATAAATACAGTGATCCCTCGATCATCGCGAGGGTTCCGTTCCAGGACCCCTCGCGATGATCGATTTGTCGCGAAGTAGCGGTGCGGAAGTAAAAACACCATCTGCGCATGCGCAGATGGTGTTTTTATTTCCACAGCAGCAGCGAGGAGCCGAAGATTGGGTTTCCCCGCCGCCTCGCTGCTGCTGCTTGTCCGCGCGCGTGCCGCCCGCCCCCTGCGCTGTTGCTGGGGCCGCTTCTCAGCTGAGAAGCAGCCCTGGGGTTTCCCCCCCGCGCGCGCGTGCTGCCCGCCCCCCGCGCTGTTGCTGGGGCCGCTTCTCAGCTGAGAAGCAGCCCTGGGGTTTCCCCCCCCGCGCGCGCGTGCTGCCCGCCCCCCGCGCTGTTGCTGGGGCCGCTTCTCAGCTGAGAAGCAGCCCTGGGGTTTCCCCCCCCGCGCGCGCGTGCTGCCCGCCCCCCGCGCTGTTGCTGGGGCCGCTTCTCAGCTGAGAAGCAGCCCTGGGGTTTCCCCCCCCCCGCGCGCGTGCTGCCCGCCCCCCGCGCTGTTGCTGGGGCCGCTTCTTAGCTGAGAAGCAGCCCTGGGGTTTCCCCCCCCCCGCGCGCGCGTGCTGCCCGCCCCCCGCGCTGTTGCTGGGGCCGCTTCTCAGCTGAGAAGCAGCCCTGGGGTTTCCCCCCCCGCGCGCGCGTGCTGCCCGCCCCCCGCGCTGTTGCTGGGGCCGCTTCTCAGCTGAGAAGCAGCCCTGGGGTTTCCCCCCCGCGCGCGCGTGCTGCCCGCCCCCCGCGCTGTTGCTGGGGCCGCTTCTCAGCTGAGAAGCGGCCCTGGGGTTTCCTCCGCACGCGCGCGTGCTGCCCACCCCCCGCGCTGTTGCTGGGGCCGCTTCTCAGCTGAGAAGCGGCCCTGGGGTTTCCCCGCGCGTGTGCCGCCCACCCGCCCACGCCGTTGCTCGCGCCTTACCGGGGCAAGAGGGGGAAGACCCAGGGAAGCCTCTGCCCGGCGGGGAAACTCCACCATCTACGCATGCGTGGAAGGGCACGCATGCGCAGATGGTGGAGTTTACTTCCGGGTTGAAAACTCGCGATATAGCGTTTAGCGAACATCGAGATTGCGAAACTCGAGGGATCACTGTATATACATTGATGCAGATGCAAGCAATTAGTGACTGAGAGACTCCAATTAGTAATTTGATGGAAAGTATTCACCAGGTATATGAATTTTCAACTTAGTATAAGGGGGTGGGGGTGAAGAGGCAAATTCACTATTGGTAATCATTAGGAAAAGAACTGAAAATAATGACTTACATCACAATGATACCAGGAATAGAGAAATATTGAATGGCAAACATATGAGGTGACCAAACAGGAAAAGCTTTCTAAGCAGCTACTCAAGCATGAAAAAAGATACGAGGAGATGCTTTAACTTTTCTGAATATATCTTTCAAATGTATTGCCCCTCCCTCCCCATCCAAAAATCAAAAGCTTTTAATCCAAGTCTAAATTTTCCTGAAGAAAGAAATACTGCTATTCAACAATATTATTAGAAATGATGAAACAGATGGATTGCAGGCCTTGGAAATGTTTTTTACAGCATATTGTTTTTTTCAAAAAATCTGGATATCAGAAGCAATGGTAGATATAAACACTGAGGCTAAGACAAGGATAACACGCCCTCGGCACAGAAACACAGATTTGAGTCATGGACAGATACTATTTCATAGTTTGATGAGGGTAATTTGGAGTGGGGGGAAAAACTGTGCAAAAGAAAAAAATACATTTATAAGTGTTCTGTCAGGCTCTCTGGTAGAATCCTCCCAAAAATTCACAGGTACAAATTTCAGACACACACACACGTTTGAAAATTCAAAACAATGTTCTTTATAATGAAAATTCACTTAAACCAAGCCCTCTTTTGGTATAGCAAAGAGCACTGGTCTCCAAACAAACTGGTAATTTGTGCAAGTCCCTTATCAGTCCTGTGATACTTAGATTGCAGCTGTGAGGCAATTCAAAGTCCTTCTTTCACAAAGTGAAACATGCTTTGCTCTGGTTTAGTTTCAAAGCAGGGAAAAATCAGCACACAACAAGTCAGTCAGTAAAGCAGTCATGAAACACAAGGATCAAATAATCCTCCACAATGGCCAAACCCACAGGCTATTATTTATAGCAGCCTCACTAATTACCACAGCCCCACCCAACCACAGGTGGCCTCATTTTCTTTGATAATAATCTCTCAGTTGTTGTTGCCTATGCATCGCTCTCCGCATGCGTGGCTGTATCATTAACTCTTGTTCTGAATCCAAGGAGGAGCTAGATAATTTATCTCCTTCTGAGCTGTCTGCCACACTCTCCTCCTCCCTGTCACTCATGTCTTCTTGGTCAGATGAGCCTTCATCTTCAGATTCCACTGGGGGGGGGCAAACCAGGCCTGCAGCATGTGGATGTCTCCCCCACATCCACAGTCCTTGGGGCAGGAGCTGGGCCAGAGCTAACCACAACAATAAGTGAATTGAAATTTATAGAATATTGAAAAGCAAGGCAAAATATTTTACATTTTCTAAACTGAAGTTCCTGATTTTAGCTTGAGTTTAGAATTTTACGGAAAAAAATAGCTGAGTTGTAACTATAATGTTAAGGAGAGATGAGCAATTAAAGAAAATAGCTATAGGAATATACAAACTGTAGCTTACTAGTAAAATGACTTGGTGGCCCACAGTAAATCAATATCGAGATATATTCTATCCCCATGTTTCTGTGCCTTTTTTATTTCTCTTTTTTCCTTGTCCCTTCTTTCTTTTTCATGTCTTTCAAGCAATTCCTTTGATTATATTTCTCTTTTAATTTTAATATTCTATTTTCTAAAGATCCTTTGGAAAAAGGTTTAAAGAATTGTCACCCTATTTTTCATAAGGGAATGAGGAAAAATTTTAAAAAGTTTTTTTTTTAAAGTAAAACATACCACAATGTGGAAGATGGGATAGGAGATAAAGAGAAATGGAGGATTCAGAATTGCGAATTTATTTGTACCTGAAGGCAGGGTGGGTTACTGCTCGGACGGGGAGGAACACAGTGGGGCAGTGAAAATGGAGCTCCATCCCAGAGCACCCAATTTGCACTGAAAGATGTTGAAAGAAAGTGCAGGGCATTCTGCATAAGCCATGCCCACAGTGTGGTAGTAAAAATTTTGGTAGCCCTTCACTGCCTGAAGGGTTTCTTAGCCTTGATTGCATTAGAAGTCTAGAACAGTGAATAACTTATGAGTTTAGCTTGATATAAGTTCTTTGTGTGTGTGTGTGTGTGTGTGTGTGTGTGTGTGTGTGTGTTTGTGTGTGTATGCATCTATGTATGCATGTATAGTATAGTATAGTATTGTTGTTCAGTATGATGCAGAGGGGAATTCCTGTGTGGAATTTCCTTGAACATACTAAAATATGCTAATAGTTATAAGTCTTCCCTCCTTATGTATATTTCAGAATGCTCTCATATTCTGAGGAACGGCTGCCAATTGCTCATAGTAGCTGAATTGGTTGACTTGTGAATGTAAGATTAATGTCCTAGATCAGTGATACTCAAAGTGCCCTAGAGAACTATGGGGTTCCCTGAGATCCTTTCAGAACGGTTGCAATCTCAAATAAATAAATACGTTTACATTTCTTTGGTAAGGTGGGTGACATTTAAGATTGATGAACAAACAGCAAAAATTGATAGATACAACCCAGATAAATCAAAGTTCTTTGAGTTCATCATTAGCTTTTAAGAAAATAAAGGGGTACTGAGATCAAAATGTTTACAAACAATGGCTCTAAATGAAAGTTGTAGTGATTTAAAAAACTTCCATCATGCTTTTCTGGAAACACCCACATTTCTTTAAATTAGAAGAATATTACAATAATTGGGGAAAAAATAACTTAATTAGTTTCAATGTGGGTGTTTCCAGAAAAGCATGATGGAATTTTTAGACAGTCTTTTTGTAAAAACCAAAACAAAACCTGATGTCAACAAGATTTCAAATTAGTCTAAATTGGTTCTTTTATTTGAGAAGCTAAACATTTCTTCTACTATATTTCTCAAATGAAGAATCTATTGAGAGAAGTTTAAACATTTCTTTTATACCAAAGTCATAACATAATCTCAACAATGCCCAAATATTTTGAAAAAGCTACTTGCATAAGTGGTAAATTAATTGCAATTCAACTAGTGTTGTCATTTGTTCTGATCTCGCCAATGCTTGAGTTAATTAGTATAATTAAAACACTCTGACTAAACCAGATAGCAACATTTTAAAGTAATGTCTTCAAGGATTAGAAGAATGATCTTATTCAGACAAATAACGCTTGGGAGAAAATCATAACTAAATACTGTACAATGTCACCAAAGTGTCTATCTATATAATAGCATTGTTGAATGTAGTAATTTGATACTTTACATGTGATGAATGGACACCAGTGGTGAGTGAATCTATTATATAGTTTGGAAACACATGGTAAATGAATCTCTCCAACATCTGATATTTTGTGTCATAGAGAAAAAAAATATATAGATGTCAAACTATAGCTAAATAGATAGGTATATAAAATAAAAGTTGACAGTTTGGAACATACTTTCATAACAAATATAAAATATATGAAATGGTCCACATATTAATCTCTTTTTAAAAGTGTGACGGATTTGAATTAAAAGTTGAAACTTCAGGCTCTGTGAATTGATATATAAAATGTCTTCTTCCTGCTTCATTTATCAAATATGAGGAAGAAGTCCTGGTTTGAATAACTAAGCTTCTGAAGTTTATTCAGTCAATGGTGGAAGAAGCCAAATAGATCATTCAAAGTGAATCAGAATTTTGGGGAATTCTGATCTAGTATGGTATACAGACACAATCAACAAACCACCCACATTTTGGTTTGCTTTGAAAATGGATTAATTTTTACTTATTTATTACATTAGTTTTGATTAATCTTATATGCTATCCTGAGCAACTTGAAATAAGTGATATTAGGTAAAAAATATAAGAGTATGGGGAGGGAAGGATCTTTCTTGATTTATAAATTATTAAATAGACTGATCATGTTGTACAATAATACTTTGCCATTCAGCTTTCATTGGATAGATTTCCCCAGAATTAAAAGCTTCCACTCACACATTGAAAAATTTGGTTTAGAAATTTAACAATGTACACATGCTAAAAAAAATGGTAAGACAAAGGTTTTTATACCAAGGAAATAAAATGAGCATTGTTTGATTTCAGAACCTATCAGAAAATGAACAAAATATTTGAGAGGCAAACTGGTAGTTCTATCACGACAATAACTTTGCCATGCCAACAACTTGTTTGGAACAAGATTTAATTTCTTAACAAAGTTTTTAGTGGGAAAATTAATAAAGCCTCTGCAACTTGCTTTACCTGCATCTTCAGCACTAATGCTGTTAAATTCATTTATCATGCAGTGCTTCTTTGAAAAATCGCAAATACCTCTTTTCTTATTCCCCATGCCTGATAAATTTTCTTTCAGTAGACCAGAAAACTTTGGTTGCAAATTTTGGCATAGCATCTGCCCAAAACTAAAAACACATGACCTAATAAAAGTGCATATGAATGTCTACAGGCCATGTTTACATTATTGGCACTTAATTATCGTTTTGTCCTTGTTTCTGATACTTGATCAAATTGAACTGAGTTAATTGAGTGAACTTTTATAGACAAGGCTTTATTAATTGGATTACTCTATTTCAATGACAAGTTATGATTTATTTGAGAATTAAGTGAACTCTACAGGTTTTATGACTAATACAAATGTTATAATGCTGGTAACATTCCATAGATTTCACCTCTGCAATGTTTGTTTGCTGTCACCTTCAAAATCCTATGTTATCAGTGTGTGTGGTTGTGCATGACATGATACATCTGTCACATTTGATGTTTGCATTTTGTACAAACTTGGCATCGGCTACATTTCAATTTATACATATTCATATATACAAACTTAGCAAACGCCATATTGTACTTGATATAAACAACAAATGTATTCAACTACAATATGTATAGAACTACAAGAGTGTATATAGATTGCTTGTTTTCACAGAACTATAGTAAGACAGGCTTCAGGGGAATTAACTATCCAATCTTGTTTACAATTACCAATGGAGTTCAATAGTTCAATACTTACACTAAATACAAATTCAAATATTAATTTGCCCAACAAGAATACATTTTCAGAATTCCCACAGCCGACTTACCGGCCGGTGGGGTTTGCGGCGATCGGCGGGGATGGAGGCCGCCATGTTGGGGGGCGGAGTCACGGCACCCACGTCGGGTGCCGTGACCACGTGGTGCGGTGCGTGGGCACCGATTGGCCGGGCGAGTGAGGCAGCCCTATAAAAGGGGGCTGCCTTGTGGCGCAGCAGTCTCGCCCGGAGCATCGTGAGGCGAGGTTGCTGCTGCTGCTGCCGGCTCGGGCTGCGTCATTCCGACCTGCGTCACAGGCCCGAAGACCGGTGAAGCAGCCGATCGTCGAGGGACACTCGGCGGGGCATTTCTGAGGCCTGAAGAGCCGCGATCGGCGGCTGGAGGCGCAGTTTGCTTCGGCGACACCCCGTCAGGGTTTGGAGGCGCATTTTGGAGCGGTGTTGATGGTGGGGGGAGGAAAAAGCCGCACGGGGGCCCGGCGGCGGGCTGCAGGGGGGCAGGCCGGAGGGTTAGGCACCCCCCCCATCGAGCCCCGCCGCACCGGTAGAAGGAGGGCGCCCAAGCGGGCATGGAGTGAGGCCCCAGGGGCAAGGCCTGCCGGGAGGCAGGCTAGTGAGGGCAGCCCCAGGGGGGTGGCGAGCCCCCGGGGGCGCACAAGGGGCCGAAGGGGAGCTTCAGTGGGGGCGAGGGGTCCCCGCCAGGGCCGGGCCCCGCCCGTGGATCCACTGGGGGCTCCAGGGGTGTTTTCTGGCGCAGAGGAGGGGCCTCTCAGCGGTATGGAATCGGGTCTATCGGAGGCAGAGGCATCTGCTGCAAGGCCTGCCAGGAGGGGGCAGGGGGCTAGGGATTCACTTTCTGTTTCCTCACGTATACTGTCTTCATTGCTCGAGAAACTGGATGAGAGGCCAAAGAAGCGGGGCAGGTCTTGTCGGGGCCGGGCCACGCAAGTTGCCAGCGCAGAGGGGTCTCGGAGCTCATCAGAGTCGGCTGGGAGCCCACAGAGATCCCACGAGGACCGGCATGCACAGTCAAAGACCAAGCGGAGGAAGGCCAGCAGGATGGTGTCCGGCTCTGAGGAGGCAGACGACGACTCCTCTCACTGGGGTGAGTGCCCTGTGCCTAGGCACCGGTGGTCCCTCCCAAGAGGGCCTCGTGGCAGGCTACGGGCTACAAAACGCACGACACAGGGGGGTCAGAGGACCTGGCGCTCCCGCACAGCTGCTCAAGTTTGGAGGAGGGGGCGTAGAAGGGCAGTGGCTAGGAGGCACAAACGGAAGAGGGATACCTCGAGGGACAGCTCAGGGTCAACCACCTCGGGGTCTACCAGTACCTCTTTTGACAGCGATAATCCTTTCGCGCCGGGCCTACCAGACACTCCGCTTAGTATGCACATGTCCCAGTCCCTCAAGCGTAAAATTTGGCGGGGCGCTTATGTGGACATGTTTCAGATTTTGCTACCGGCAAAGTCTAAGAAGGAGAAGGATAAAGAAGGCAAGAAGGGGTCGGATGACCCAAAAGGCACCAAAATGGACAAGGGAATTCTGTCGTGGGCGTATGCATTTTTGGCCTACCACTCTGTGGTGGTAGAAGATGATGTCCATAAGACACATGAGCTCATCTTGTACATGAACATGATTCTGAGAGCGTATCAGGAGTTTGGGGGGGAGGCTTGGAAGCGCTATGACGAGGACTTTCGCAGGTTCGCCGCCCACAATAGACACTGGCCGTGGGATATGCGGCATAACGATTTGTGGCTTCAGGCCACGCAGCAAGCGTCAACTCCGGCCAGTGGGCGAACACCCACAGGTCATCTGCTCTTAACAGCGGCCGGCGGTGGGGACGGGGACCCTGGCCTCCGGCCAACGCAGCACGGCTGGGTCGTCCTTTCGAGGCCAGCCGTACTGTTACGAGTACGGCGCCAGAGGGGCCTGTTCCAGGGCATATTGTCGTTTTCGCCACGCCTGCGCCTTGTGTAGTGGCAGACACCCGACCTCCGCTTGTTACAGGGGACGGGGAGGGGCCGGCTCCAAGGACGCCGGGACCCCCGCCAAACCCCAACCTGGGGGAGCTCAAGGTAAGGGGCCCAACCCCCGTTAGATTGGACAGGTTGCAGCATTGGCTCACCGGCTACCGCCCCAAGAAGGGTGCGGATTTCCTGCTCGCGGGGTTCACCGCGGGCTTCAGGATCCCGTACGGGGGGCCGCGCAGGGCCTGCATGGCGGACAATTTGAGGTCGGTGGCAGGTATGGGCCACGTAGTGCGGGACAAAATTATGAAGGAGGTGCGCGAGGGCCGGGTTTTGGGCCCCTTTGCGGAGCCCCCCCTGCCCTTCCTGCAGGTGTCCCCACTCGGTGTGGTGCCCAAGAGGGCCGCGGGAGAGTTCAGGCTTATACATCACCTGTCGTTCCCCCCTGGTGAATCGGTGAATGATCACATTCCCGAGGAGCTCTGCTCGGTGCGCTACACACCATTCGAGACGGCTGTCGCGATGGTCCGGGCGTGCTGAGTGGGGGCACTGATGGGGAAGTGTGATATCAAATCGGCCTTTCGGCTTTTGCCCATTCACCCGGGGGATTTCGACTTGTTGGGTTTCCAGTTCGAGGGCGGGTTCTTTGTTGATAGGGCCTTGCCAATGGGTTGTTCTATATCCTGCTCGCTGTTTGAGAAGTTCAGTTCATTTTTGGAGTGGGCACATGTTAAAAGTATGGGCTTTGCGTCTGTAGTACATTATTTGGATGATTTTCTATTCGCGGGGCCGGCGGGCGCCGTCGATTGTCAGCAGGGAATGATGGGTTTCCAGGCTTTATGCGCGGATTTAGGCGTACCTTTGGCTCACGAAAAGACCGAGGGGCCTTCGACCAGACTGACATTTTTAGGCATCGAGGTGGACTCCGTTGCACAAACGTGTAGGCTACCCGAGGACAAACTGACTAGACTCAAGGAAGCGGTGAGGGTTGCCCGAGCCACAAAGAAGGTGACTCTGAGACAGGTTCAGGAGCTGGCTGGCCTGTTGAATTTTGCTTGTCGTGTGATTGCGCCAGGAAGGGCCTTTATGTTTAGACTGTACAGGGCAACGGTTGGTGTGACAAAACCGCACCACAGGATCAGGTTATCGAAGAGTGTTAGGGAGGACCTCGTGGTGTGGCAAGGGTTTCTGGACGGGTACAACGGTGTGTCATTGTGGAGACAGGATATGCTGCTGAAAGCGGACTTTCAAGTGAAGTCCGATGCGGCGGGCACGACCGGTTTTGGTGTGGTGTGGCAGAGCAAATGGTTTCGGGCTGACTGGCCGCAGGAGTGGCGCGGAGAGGCCATCTGTAGGGATTTGACATTTTTGGAGCTATTCCCAATAGTCGTGGCCATTGAGCTGTGGGCATCCAGTTTTGCCGGTAGGACAGTCCACTTTTGGTGTGACAATATGGCGGTAGTACACGTAGTGAATACACTTTCCTCTAGGAACGAACGGGTTATGGGTTTGGTCCGGCATATGGTTATGAGATGCCTTGCCAACAATATGCTTTTCCGGGCACATCATGTTCCAGGGGTAAGGAACGGGGTGGCTGACGCTCTGTCAAGGGGGCAGTTGGCTAGGTTCCGGCTGCTTGCCCCACAGGCCGAGGAGTACCCGGAAGCAGCCCCACAGCATCTGTGGCTGATTGGAGGGCCGACGTAAGCAAGGCCATGGATTTGTCCATAGCTCCCAGCACCAGGAGAGCATACCAGCGGGCAGGTAGGGAATTTTGGGCTTTTCGTCATGATAGGAGATACGATCAGCTCTGGCCGGCCCCGGTCGAACACCTGCTCGAATTTTGCGCGCTTGACCGCCGCCGTGGGTTGTCTGCCTGGACGATTAGGGGCAAGTTGGCAGGCCTGGCCTTCGTAGCCAAGTCTCGGGGTTTTGCGGACACCACAGGGGATTTCAGGATTAGAAAGACATTGGAGGGGTGGATCAGGGAGAAAGGTCAGGCCCAGGGTGACAGCAGGCGTCCCCTAAAGCTCACCCACTTGATGGGGCTTTACGAGCTGTGGGGTCGGCTCTGCCGCTCTGATTATGAGGCATCACTGTACCACGCTGCGGCGGTGACCTTGTTTTTCGGGGCTTTTCGGGTTAGCGAGGTTCTAGCAGCTTCCCGAGCCGATAGCTCCGGCCAGGCGTTCACCACAAGGGATATCAAGTTGGGTCGTAGCTCGGTGTCCTTGAGGTTGCGACGGTCCAAGACCGACCAGAGGGGTAGAGGTGTGACGGTCCAACTTTCCCGGGCTAACAACCGGCGGGTGTGCCCGGTGGCAGCGCTGGGGGCGTATTGGGCCCACAGGGGTGTAGAGCCGGGTTTTTTGTTTTGTCATGCGTCCGGTGAACCCCTGACCAGGTACCAGTTCTGGGCTGTCACGTCCAAGGCGCTGGCAAGGCTGGGCTTGGACCCCAGACGTTACGGGACTCACTCATTCAGAATAGGTGCAGCGTCGTTGGCAGCAGTCGAAGGTTTCAGCAGGCTGGATATAAAGACAGTGGGCCGCTGGAGATCTGGGGCCTTCCGGACGTACATCCGCCCCTAGGTGAGTGGGGCGGGGCGGGGGGGTTGTGCTGGGCCGCCAGTCTGATGCTGCTCTGCTTCCTCCCTTTCTCTAGCCCGACGACTTGACTGGCGCCGCAGAATCCTGATATGTGGCCACAGCATGGTGTACTGGGCCGAGCGGAGGGCCCGTGAGACGACGCCCGGCACGAATTTGGAGATTGATCGAGCGGTGGTTCAGTGGCTGGGCCGACGAGGCCTACGTTGGCGGGAAGTTCTTCCACTGTTGTTCAACAGTGGGAGGGTGCGAGGGGTGCCGGGCTGTTTGGTCTTGCACGTTGGTGGGAACGATCTGGGAGCGATGACAGGTGTAGAGCTGCTGTGGCACATTTGGGAGAGTTTGCAGGTGATCTGGGAGCGGTGGCCAGATACGTGTGTGTGGTGGTCCAACATCCTGCCCAGGAGGAGTTGGCGGCAGGCCAGAAGCCCTAGCGCAGTGGATAAGGCTAGGAAGAGGGTAAACAGAGCGGTTAAGAAGTGGGTGATTCAGGCTGGGGGTGGAGTGATAGACCATCCAGACATCAGGGCATCCCTCATAGACTTGTACAGACAGGACGGTGTACACTTGACCGATAGTGGGAACGATAAATTTATAGCCAACCTGCAGAGGTGCCTGCACATATCTGTGCAGGGGGGGGAGCAGGGGGAATAAATTAAAATTTCACCCCCTGCTGTGGCCGATAGGGGGCGGAAAATAAAATAAATAGCAACTGGTGAGCTCCTTTTGGGGCACCTCTACTGAGGTGAGGGGCGAGCTCCTTCTCGGATTACAGGGCTCGACCGGCCTGGGTTCGGGGAGTGAGTCGCTCCTGTGGCTCGCTGGCTGGAGTTTAACGTAGACCAGTAGCGAGCCATCCCACACGCCAGGTGTGGCGTAGTAAGGGTGCAGGGGGTAGGTGTAGTTTAACATGACCCGCACCCAGTTTCAAGGAGTTTTCGCCCCAGGGTTGCTCTGTCTGAATTGGGCACGTTATTCCGCCCCCATTTGATTTTGCACCCTGCAGGTCATGTGGGGTTAATGGTTTAAATAAGTTAATAAGTTAAGAAGTAAGTTGTTTGAATAAAAGTGACCCCGTTATACCCACACCTTGTGTCCGACTATTACTCCGCCTGCGCCGCAATTCCCACAGCCGACTTACCGGCCGGTGGGGTTTGCGGCGATCGGCGGGGATGGAGGCCGCCATGTTGGGGGGCGGAGTCACGGCACCCACGTCGGGTGCCGTGACCACGTGGTGCGGTGCGTGGGCACCGATTGGCCGGGCGAGTGAGGCAGCCCTATAAAAGGGGGCTGCCTTGTGGCGCAGCAGTCTCGCCCGGAGCATCGTGAGGCACCCACCCACCCTCCCTCTGTTACAGGGTGCATATGATGGGTCGCCCTCCGGGGGGCCGAGTAGGAATTTTTTGCAGTCGCAGCAGAATTGGACGAGCTGCGATTGTTTTTTCGCCTACTCCACTCTGTGCGTGGGAGTGTGGTTAGGGGGTGGCCCCACCATCTAGTGCCCCCCCCCTTAGGGTCACTGGGGGGGGAGGGGTGGCCGATAGGGGGCGGAAAATAAAATAAATAGCAACTGGTGAGCTCCTTTTGGGGCACCTCTACTGAGGTGAGGGGCGAGCTCCTTCTCGGATTACAGGGCTCGACCGGCCTGGGTTCGGGGAGTGAGTCGCTCCTGTGGCTCGCTGGCTGGAGTTTAACGTAGACCAGTAGCGAGCCATCCCACACGCCAGGTGTGGCGTAGTAAGGGTGCAGGGGGTAGGTGTAGTTTAACATGACCCGCACCCAGTTTCAAGGAGTTTTCGCCCCAGGGTTGCTCTGTCTGAATTGGGCACGTTATTCCGCCCCCATTTGATTTTGCACCCTGCAGGTCATGTGGGGTTAATGGTTTAAATAAGTTAATAAGTTAAGAAGTAAGTTGTTTGAATAAAAGTGACCCCGTTATACCCACACCTTGTGTCCGACTATTACTCCGCCTGCGCCGCAATAAAAAGCACACATTAAAACCAGTGTTTAAATACCTGCTTTTGAAGAGCTGGCTTTAGAAATAACAGTTATTGTAAATAAAATAAATTCATCATGTGCATTCATCTGTGATTACCTGTTCTTCCATATTATTGCCCTTATTCTGTTGTTTATGTCTTCCTACCTCTCAAATTTTAGATACATCTTTTTGGATTTTCTAAAGTGTTATCACATCACTGGTCTCCTACATATATAAAGGCAATCAATATTACTTAAGTTGTCAGCAATGAACAGCTACTAGAGAATTAACTTCTAGGCTACAGTATTCAATCCCTTCAGCTCTGTACCAGGGAAGGGTTACATATTTTTGTGTCGAATCACCCTGGTATATTGAAGGAACACCCCAGCTCCTTTTTTGCCTCTCGGCCCAACCCAGGAACATTTCCAATGCAGTTAATTTATCGATAGCCGACAAACTGTATTCTGTATGTTTCACATGTTTTTGCTGAATTTGAAAAGTAAGAGAGACTATGATAAATCTATTTCGGCCTTATTTTGGCCTCATCAGCTAGCCATACCCTCACTGGGACTTGAACCTGCAACCTTTGCCTTGCACAGAAGAGAATTAACCTCTAGGCTACAGTATCCATTCCCTTCAGCTCTGTACCAGGGAAGGGTTACATATTTTTGTGTTTAATCACCCTGGTATATTGAAGGAACATCACAGTCCCCTTTTTGTATATGCTTATATATATACTGGTATACTTCTTCCTAGGATTGAACTGTCAACCCTCCAAGTAAGAGGCCAGAATTTTCACTACAGTCCTAAATGAAAGTACTTACACATGTTGCACGAAGAATACAAGTAGAGTAGCTTTTGACTTATGACCATTCATTTAGTAACTATTCAATGTTACAACAATACTGAAAAGAGTGACTTGTCTTTTTCACATAACTATTGCAACACCCCCAAGATCACGTGATCAGAATTTGGGTGTTTGTTGACTGGCAAGTAGATATCACAGTTGCACTGTCTGGAGATAATGTCATCATCATTTAAAAATTTCCCAATTGGCTTCCAAAAAGCAGAGTCAATGGAAGAAGCCTGATATTCTTAACAACCACATAATTCACTTAACAACTGCAGCAATTTGTTTAACAACCAGTGGCAAGAGAAAGGTTGTAAAATGGGGTGCAACTCACTTAACCAGTTTCTTGCTTAATAATGGAAATAACTGTTAAAGTGTTTACCCACAATAATTTGTGGAACAAAATATCATTATTCTACTCCTCATTAAATACATGAATTGTCCTGAAATAGAGGTTGTGCACTTCCACTGATCTATTGAAATTTTCTACCCAAGGTGCTAATTCTTGTCCATTATAATTGTTTTTAGAAAGTGCTGTTTAAGCCTTACTTACACTTGATGATCAGGTGAGCTATGTTAGAGATCAAAGGCTAATGACTTTTTAATGTCAGCCACTAATTCCATCTCCCTAATGTGCTGACTTCTCACTTTGTCTATTGGTACATAACATATTTGTGATTCCCTTTAGTCTTTAATTGTGAATGTAATAAAATGAATATCTTTGTCACAGAGAGCAACATGTGCATCTTTCATTGACATTTACTACATGATAATATTATTATGTAAGCTGCATTTTTTCAATCCGAATGAGTTTCTTTGTAGAAAAATGTGGCTTTCTCTACGAATCCATAACATTCTAAACATCAATTTAAATTCCCCTAAAGACATAGGAAGGAAAATGGAAAAACAGCAGAATAATAGGGAAAATGCGGAGGTAAGTAACTTGAATCTAAATAAGAGAATAGGCTTATTGTCATGAAGCAGCAACATCTCAAAGATATGGCCAAGGTGCAATATAATAATTCATTTAGAATTTGGTTTTCTATATAAAGAGCTGACTTTAGTCTTTTTCCTGCCAGTTTTAACATACATCAAGCTTATAAAGTAGGCTAGCTGAGAGACAGTGATCGATAACTCCATTATAAACCTGTATCCCTCCAGTTTTAATCTGATGCTCTGGCTCAAAATCACTTTTGTACCTGTGGGTTTTTTGTTTGTTTTTTTAATCTCCTTCTCAATGAGTTTTATATTTGGCAATTGCATTGAAAATATCCCAGCTGAGCTATTCAAAACAAGAGTGCGAAAGTTGTCTTGAAACTCAACATTAAGAAAACTAAGATCATGGCATCCATCCCTCTCCTAACAAATAGATGGGGAAGAAATGGAGGTAGTGACAGAGTTTATTTTCCTGGGCTCCAAAATCATTGCAGATGGGGACCGCAACCAAGAAATTTAAAGATGTTTGCTCCTGGGGAGGAAAGCTATGGAAAATCTAGACAGTGGGGACATTACCTTGCCAACAAAAGCATTTATAGTCAAGGCTATGGTTTTCCCAGTTGCAATGTATGGCTGTGAAAGTTGGACCATAAGGAAGGGTAAGCGCTAAAGAATCGAGGTCTTTGAACTATGGTGCTGGTGAAGACTCCTGCGAGTCTGTTGAACTACAAAGCCCTCAAACCGGTCAGTCTTAGAGGAGATCAACCCTGACTGCTCTCTAGAAGGTCAGATCCTGAAGATGAAACTCAAATATTTTAGCCACCTAATGAGAAGGAAGGACTCACTAGAGAGGAGCCTAATGTTGGGAACTATTCAGGACAAAAGAAGAAGGGGATGACAGAGAATGAGGTGGCTAGATAAAGTCACTGAAACAGTAAGTGAGATTAAATGGACTCCAGCAGATGATAGAGGACAGGAGGGCCTAGAGGAACATTGTCCATGGGGTCGCGATAGATCAGTTATGACTTTGCAACTAACAACCACAATTCATGTCATTGTTATGACAACAATGTTGAAATTATTTGCCATTGCTCATGAGCTGTTTTTCAGATGGTCAGAGAACAACATAATAAATAGGATGGTTTTTTAAGTTTTTAACTGTTATTAATTGGATCAAATTGTTTTATTATGTATTCTATGTTTGTTGTGAGCCACCCTGAGTCCACGGAGAGGGGCGGCATACAAATCCAATAAATAAATAAATAATAAATAAATAAAGTTCAGACGATCTGCTAAACAAAGGACAGGTGCAATTCAGAATTTCCCCTTGACCAAATCCAGCCCCAAGAAGTCTGTTGACATAGGATACAAAAAGGTTTAAATCTATGAATATGTTTGCCTTGCAAGATTGTAGCTGTATAATTCTTTTGGTATACTGCATCTTATAAAAAGTACTTACCAGGAGTTCTAGGATTCTTGTGAGTTCATAAACTGATCCCGTGGTTTGTCTGTCAAGTGAAGCCCTCTTCTTCTGGAATATTTTTTTTTAAAAAAAATACTGCCTCTAGCTTATATCCCTAGGATTTCCTTGTGGCCTCCTATCCACGTGCCACGAGCTTTAACATTTTATGCTAGAAAAGGCTAGCCAGATGCTACAATCTGTTCTGCTACAATTTAGCAAAAAAGCTAGTAGAACTCCCTTCAGCAGCAGCATTTTCCAAAAGCTATTAAGAATTCTTATTTTTCTCCCCCTGTACACTGTTATGTACATCTCCTTTCCCCTTGTGAAATCTAAAACATTAAAGTACTAGATACCATGCTCAGCGTGACAAGACCATTCCCTTGAGGTGTCCAACCCAAGTAATTTGCTGTATTATGGATACTCGGAAAACTCATTTACCAATTAGGTTCTGCAGTGTATAGCCAATAGCTAGCATCTGTGTTCTCTGAATTATAAATACGCCTACTGTTTGCCTAAAACTATCCTCTTCTTTGCATACCACATTCATATTAATGCAAAATGAGAGTATTAGTTTCTTACAATTAAACAAAGATATAAAAGCTATTTATTACAAGCAGTGGTTTGCTTTTGTGTCAAACTATAGTATCTAGGTTTCTACACCTTTGACCTTGAGATACCTGTACAATTAGCACAGCCCCCCCCCCCAGGCTGTGTGTTCTCACCACTTCTTTCTATATACCAATGACTGCATCTCAAATGATACATCTGTTAAATTACTGAAATTTGCATATGATACAACAGTGATTGGCCTCATTAAAGACAATGGATGAATCCGCATAAAGACAGGAGGTTGAATAATTAACCTTGTGGTGCAACTGGAACAATCTGTAATTGAATATACTCAAAACCATAGAAATGGTGGTAGACTTTAGGAGAAATTTGCCCATACTTCCATCTTTTACAATTCTAGACAACACAGTATCCATAATAGAGACCTTCAAGTTTCTAGGTTCAACCATATCGCAAGATCTAAAATGATCACCTAATATCAAAAACATCATCAAAAAAGCAAAGCACGACCAGCTCAAACTGCCTAAGAAGCTGCTGATACAGTTCTACAGAGGAATTATTGAGTCTGTCATCTGCACCTCTATAACTGTCTGGTTTGTTTGTGCCGGATGCGGAATAAGAACATGGACACCAAGAGCTGGGATTAAATGGGTCAGTTTATTGAAGTTAAATCAACTTTAACAAATAACCAGGACCTGCAGAGGCCACTAGGACAATTGGGGTGGAAATTGTTCACAATAACCTTCATCGGCAACTATGGGCGTAGCTCCTTGCTGAACAAGGTGAAGGTATCACACCTTTACCTGGTTTCTGGCCATGCCCCAGGGGCGTGTGGGGGGATTCACCATCCAATCCCCATCAGGTTATTAAGTTAGGTGAGTCCCAAGGGCACCCCCTCTCCAATTGTCCAGGTCATGCAATACTTTGTGTTCCTGGTGAGAGGCAGCCCATCATCTTCCAAAAGATGCCCTAAAGGAGAACACACAGTTGCTACCACTGCCCATTTCCACCCCTAACCTGCCATGGAGGGGGCGGGGGGTCAGATCTCTATCTTGCCCCCCCCCCCCAACCTTTTATTTATGTTCCCATTCTCCAAGTTAGATGGACACATATCTTTAAACAAAAAAACCTTCGTAATTTAATATTACAAGATGAGTTTAATATTACAAGATGAGTTTAATATTACAAGATGAGTTTTGTAGGTAAAATGCACAAAGAATAATCAGAATTATGGCTTTGATTCCTCACGTCAGACTTTTATACTTTTGTGTGCAATGTCTTTCCTTTTTCCCCCTAATTGTGTATTTATAAAGTTTATGGAATCAGAAATCTAAATGAAAACAAGGAAGAAAGTAATTGAAATTATCAATCGAATATCCACTGTGGATGAACTAATCAGATTATTCTGATTCCCCTCCCAAAATGTGTGAATAGCACTTGGAATAGCACCTGCTAGAGTCTCAAGTAGCTGAATCAGGCTATGTTACTGGCAAAAGCACTTTGAGATCTGTACCCAATCTGACCTGGGAACATTTCTTCTTGAATGCAAATGATTTTTACAAGGCCCTGCTCTTTAAAAAATATTTCAATGCTTGCAAAAGACAGATTGATACAAAGATCTTCATGTCTAATAACTTGTTTTTAGTCAATTGGCCTTTTCTCACTTTTGAAGTGCAATTTATTTCTCATTGAATTGGCAGTCCTTATCTTGCCCCTATTGCATCTGTTCTGTTTCACTGCCAGATGCTACCATCTGATTTTGCCTGTGCAGTGCATAAGTAAAATAATTGGTTGGATTTGGGGGGCTTTGTTGGCCTCCTTTTCCTGAACAACACCAATTTATTTATTGATTATTTGTTTATTGAGTTAGTTGTTATATTGCAGGCATGTATTAGATAACAGATATAGGTATAGACATGGTTATTAATACATGAAAAGAATACAAATAAAAGAAGACATTAGGACAGGGATGGTAGGCACATTGCTGGGCTTATGCGCGCCCCTTACATACCTCTTAGGAATGGGGTGAGGTCAACACTAGATAAGATCTAACGTCCAATTGTCAGAGAAACCATCTGCCCATAATAATGCCACAGAATGGAGTGGGTTTGGCTGCAGGATTGTGACATCTCAAAACCTCTTCTCTTGACCTTCCTCCTTCTGCCATAGCTCAAGTTGCATATGGAAAAAAATCAAACTGAAGGAATAAAGTAAGTGCATTAATTATTTAAGAATTATAGTGGTACTTCTACCTAAGAACGCCTCTATTTAGGAACTTTTCTAGATAAGAACTGGGTGTTCAAGATTTTTTTGCCTCTTCTTAAGAACCATTTTCTACTTAAGAACCCGAGCCCTGAAAAATTTCCCAGGAAATTTGAGAGCAGCACGAAGGCCATTTCCCCTTTAATCCCGGCCACCTCGGGCTTTTCTGGGCTGCCAGAGGAGCCTTTTGATGGCAGTTAAGGAGGCTTTGGCAGTCCAGATGGGAGATGTGTGCTTCTTCTTGACCCCTCGTAGTCCCTCTTTTTTTATTAAGCCTTAAAGTTTTGGATGTTTTTGATTCCCCTCACCTCACCTTCCTTCAGCAGTGACTGTCCTCCTCCTCTTCCTCCTCCTCCTCCTCCCACCCAAATTCCAAGCTTTTATTTCTTTCCTAATGGGTTTGCATTTGCCTTTACATTGATTTCTATGGCAAAAATTGCTTCTACTTACAAACTTTTCTACTTCAGAACCTGGTCATGGAATGAATTAAGTTCTTAAGTAGAGGTACCACTGTATATTAAACTGGCAATAGCCGAAGAGTAAAAGTATGTACTATTGGATTTAAGTGTTATCCATTATAATACTATTGTGCAATTAGCAATCAGACACCAATAGAAGTGTTGTTTGATTGATTGACTGATTGATTGATTGATTGATTGATTGATTGATTATAGGCCTCAAGTTATTTTTTCAACTCCTATCAATCGCATAAAATTTCCCCATACCTATTCTTTCAAGTCTGACAATGATGCACTTACTGTCATAAAGATACAAAGACTTAAATCCTATTGATATACTGGTTAAACAATGCAAGAACTGAAATAAACAGTTTTGAACAGATCCTAAGGCAGCCAACACCCAGAACCAGATAAACCATCAATCAAGAAAAATAATCTGATCAATACTAATAATCAAAAACCATCAAGGAAGAAACCACACATATACCATGACTGGCAGGCAACTAACACCACTCTTCCTAACACTGATAATATTACAGTATGAGAACAACCAAGAGAGTACCAAGAACCCAACAGTTTCATCAATTTTTTTGTGACAGATTTTTTAATGTATTTTGAAAATGCATTTTGTATCTTCTGATTATTAATCTGCACAGGGGCTGAAAATTATAAAATAGATTGCATACTTGTGGGGTCACTTGACTTAGACTGCTGCTCTTGAAAAAATGCTAATTAAAAAAAATATTTTAGGCTTACACTTAATAATTTTTAAAGTAAGTTGCAGCAGAATAAAGATTTTTAAAAGTAAAGGGGAAAATGTATATAAAGCAGAAGTGATGCATCCTTTTCCATTTGCTTAACTGCTAATCAGAAATTAAATATTTCAACTTTACACAGAACATTGAACATCAGAGCTTATTCCTAGTACTGTATGTCTATACGTCATTTCTTCTATTATGTTTAATTGATCTTGTAATACTTTTCCTAGAATTCTATTCTAAATGTCCATAATAAGGATAACTGCCTTTCAACCAGAGAGGTCTCTCTTATTTAATACACATTGTACAAAAATTGACATTATTTGTGTAGTCCGTTTCCCTTATGATATATATTTATGTGCATTATTTTCCTACTGGAAAGGGTTAATGAAGTGGAGTGACTAAACTAAAGCATTCTGTGTAGCAACATTCTGCTTTAGTTCCAATGTAAGAAAAAGTCAACTTCAATAAGGAATCAAAGGGACAGGAGATAGTTGAAATCAAGTATCCTTTATTGGTACAATGATTGCTAGGCTCCTTGCCAAATAAATATAAAATAGAAATATAAAGCAGCCTTGAACAAATTTACAACATATGTGCAACCATAGACTATATGATTTGTTCTACAGGAATGATATAAAAATGTTCTAAATCATACAGTGACCTCTATAACTGGAATGTCTTAGACAATACTAAAGGGATTGCTTTTCTGAGGTCACCTTACATTCTTCTAACCTATTTCTGCCTTAGATATTAATGCCAGGTACCATTAAGCAAGGACATTTATTGTGCTAATATGCTGTGTCCTTTTATGCCATGAAAGAGAAGAGCCTGATTTTTGTGACTTGTCTCCTTTCTAGGTTCATAGTTTCATCTGTCTATCGGTAAATTTATATTAAATTTATGTGAACCTGAAAATTTAAAATTCTAAAGAAAGGAACATGAGGAAAAGTTGCCAAGATGTAAAGTTGCACTGGGATGAATAATTTTTAAATAATTCTTAAATGGTTTGAACCAGTTTTACCAGCATTAAAGCAGCCCAGTCATTACACATTCCTCAGTTTAAGAAACAGTCCTTTTTAAAATTCAATTGATATTGCACAATTGACCTATCAACAGTGAAGTTCCCACCCATATCAGCGAGAAATCTTTTCTGTATTCACAGATGCTTACAGAATGGATCTTTACCTCCCTCTGGTGATTGGTCTATAAAACTTGTTTTAAGACTACAGTATACTATTTGGCAGTGCATTGCAACATATTGTGATTTGTTTTATTTTTAATCTTTTATTGAACTAAATCCAGGGAGTTGTACATACTCAGCTCACATACAGATGATTTATAAGGCACAGAAAGAATCACAAACAAGAATGGAAGGAAAAAAAAGGCTAATTGGAATGGCTGATTGCTCCAGTGGCAGTCTATACTGTGTTTACAATTTCAGAAATATGGTACATTTTATCTGTATTGTGTCATAAATAGTGATGGGCAAACCCAATGGTGTTCGGGTTCGGTGAGTTCAGACGAACTTCACGCAAAGTTCGGCTGAACCCGAACGGTCCATGGCGTCAAAGCTCTGTCCCTGGAATCCCATCATTTTTTATTTTTACATATTTTTTATTTTTATTTATTTTTATTTTTACGAAAAAGGATACCGCAGCGGCACCGCAAGCAAAGGAAGGTCCTTTCCATGTAATTTTTTTTTAAAAAAAATTTTACATGAAAGGACCTCCCTTTGCTTGTGGCGCCGCTGAGGTGTCCTTTCACGTAAAAATATTTTTTTTTATTTTTACATGAAAAGACGACCCTTGCTTGTGGCGCCACAAGCAAAAGGAGCTGGGGAATCCCATGAAGAGATTCCAGGGGCGGAGCTTTGACATCACGTATACCGGCAGGTTGCTAAGGATGACAAGGTGCTGCCCTCGGAATCCAGGAAGTGATCACTTTGGTGTCCTTAGCAACCTGCCAGTATACATGACATCAAAGCTCCGCCCCCGGAATCTCTTCGTGGGATTCCCCAGCTCCTTTTTCTTGCGGCGCCACAAGTACAGGAAGGTCTTTTCATGTAAAAATAAAAAACAATATTTTTACGTGAAAGGACCTCCCTTTGCTTGTGGCGCCACTGCGGTGTCCTTTTTTGTAAAAATAAAAATAAATAAAAATTAAAAATCCGTAAAAATAAAAAACGATGGGATTCCGGGGGCAGAGCTGTCACGTCACGTATATAGCAGCAGGTTGCTAAGGATGCCAAGGTGATCATTTCCTGGATTCCGGGGGCAGCACTAGAATAATGGAGGGAGGATGGAATCCAGGAAGTGATCACTTTGGCATCCTTAGCAATCTGCCGGTATACGTGACATCAAAGCTCCATCCCTGGAATCTCTTCGCCCCCAGCTCCTTTTGTGCCTCCCTCCCAGCCACCCGACAGCTCCCCGGTGTTCGCCTTCCTCCGCCGCCACTGTCGTCCGGCTCCTCCTCCTCTTCTCAGCAGATGAGGAGGAGGCAGTGGTGCTTCATGGTGCTCGGCACGAACGGCGAGCCAGAGCAATTTTTTTAAAAAAAAATTGGGTTTGGGTCCAGTATGCCGAACACTGCAAAATTCATTACAGACCCGAATTGTGCAGGTTCGGTTCACCCAATACTAGTCATAAATAAATATCTGTTAAATTAAATTAATCTCATATATTAAAATGCTCATCGTCAATAACTTTGTAATCTGTAGTATAACTTAATATGATGCATTAATATCATTTTATCTTGAATTATCAATATCTGAGAATCTAGAAGGTAACAAACAAATAAAAAGCATGTTTACAAAAATGAATCCTGAAGAAAGTACTTGAAAGTAAATTCCACTTAATTTGGTGGCCTTGAAATCCTTTATATACACTATAACCAGGATAGGAAAACATTTCACCACTATAGTTACCATCACATGCCTGTATTTCTACAGAAGGTAAGTAAGGTAAATAATAATATTTTTAATTATGTTACTGTGAGTTGTTGCTTCTAAGATATTCTGCACAACCATAATCATCACGGTATATAAAAGAGTGTCCTTTTTACGTACACAAAAAGCCATTATGCTGAAATAAACTTGCTGGGGTTATATTGATACTTGAAAATTATTGGTGTGTGTGTGTGTGGGGGGGGGGTGTTCAGTAGTCACTGCTTAATAGTGCAGTGATTTTTCCTAGCCAAAATTTGTTTCACACCCAGGAACAGAGACTAATTAATTATGTCTGGTATATCTCCAGTGTGTCATCTTTGGGATTTCCAAATAATCCACAAGTTCATTTTCTTCTTCTTACTCATGTTGCTCAACATCCATAAAAGATTGTAAACCATTTGGACAAATTGTTACTGATTACCAAAATAACATTAGCTATGAAAGCAGGTGGAAATAAAATGTTCAGAAATTGAGGGCAGGATCTTAATCCTCAGCAGCACAAACATGGATAGGTGTTCTTAACATCTGTTGTTTACTTTGGCAGAAAGTCTTTAGGAAGAAGGAACTGACTCCTGCCAATTCCAATGTAGTTCATAATGGAAGCAAGGTATGCAGGTAATTCTGTCCTATTCGCTGGCTGGGGAATTCTGGGAGTTGAAGTCCAAATATCTTCAAGTTGCCAAGGTTGGGAAACACTGGTCTAGGCCAGTGATGGCAAACCTTTTTTTTCCTTGGGTGCTGAAAGAGCATGTACACGCACTATCGCACATGTGCGAGTGCCCACATCCATAATTAAATACCTGGGGAGGGTGAAAACAGCTTCCCCCATCCTCCCAGATGCCCTCTGGAGGGCAGAAATGGCCTGTTTCCCAACTTCTGTTGGTTCGTGTTTCGTCCTTCCCGGGCTCCAAAGGCTTCGCTGGAGCCAGTGGAGGATAAAAATGTCCTCTCCCATCATCTCAGAGATTCTCTGTAAGCCAAAAATTCCCTCACAGAGCCTCTGTGTGAGCCAAAAATCAGCTGGCCGGCATACACATGCATGTTGGAACTGAGCTTGGGCAATGGCTCACGCACCAGCAGATATGGCTCCATGTGCCACTTGTGGCACCTGTGCCATAGGTTCGCCATCAGTGGTCACTGGTGTACATAGTTGAAAGCTGGCTACTCTCTAATTTAAAATGAACAAACCACACACAGAAAATCAGTTCTAGTACAAGTAGTCCTCAACTTACAACAATAATTGAGCCCCAAATTTATGTTGCTATGTGAGAAATTTGTTGTGAGTTTTTCTTCATTTTATGACCTTTTTAGCCACATTTCTTAAGTGAATCCCTAATGTTGTTAAATTACTAGCAGGGTTGTTAAGTGAATCTGGTTTCCCCATTGACTTTGCTCATCAGAAGATCGCAAAATTGAATCACATGACTCTGGGACGCTGCAATAATCAAAAATATGAGCCAGTTGCCAAGCATCTGTGGCAATGAAGATGCTGCAATGGTCATAAGTGTGAAACATCACCATACATCACTTTTTTTAGTTACAAAGTCAACTGTCCTAGGGCTGAGGACTACTTATAATAGTACAGTCATGATGTTTTTAAAAACTGAGAAGTAAGATGAGGAGGGAGAAGAAAAGGAGACTAGGTTGCTCCCTTGTGGGGTGCGTCAGGGGTCGGTCCTCTCCCCCCCTGCTATTTAATATCTACATGAAACCGCTGGGTGAGATCATCCAAGGGCAAGAGGGGGGTTCATCAGTACGCTGATGATACCCAGCTGTACATCTCCACCCCATATCCAGTCAGCGAAGCAGTGGAAGTGATGTGCCGGTGCCTGGAAGCTGTTGAGGTCTGGATGGGTGTCAACAGACTCAAACTCAACCCTGATAAGACGGAGTGGCTGTGGGTTTAGCCCCCCAAGGACAATTCCATCTGTCCGTCCATCACCCTGGGGGGGGATTATTGACCCCCTCAGAGAGGGTTCACAACTTGGGCATCATCCTCGATCCACAGCTAACATTAGAAAACCATCTTTCAGCTGTGGTGAAGGGAGCGTTTGCCCAGGTTCGCCTGGTACACCAATTGAGGCCCTATTTGGACCGGGAGTCACTGCTCACAGTCACTCATGCCCTCATCACCTCGAGGTTCGACTACTGTAATACTCTCTACATGGGACTACCTTTGAAGAGTGTTCGGAAACTTCAGATCGTGCAAAATGCAGCTGCGAGAGCAATCATGGTCTTCCCTAGGTATGCCCATGTCACACCAATATTCTGCAGTCTGCATTGGTTGCCAATCAGTTTCCAGTCACAATTAAAAGTGTTGGTTATGACCTATAAAGCCCTTCATGGCATCGGGCCAGACCGCCTTCTGCCGCACAAATCCCAGTGACCGGTTAGGTCCCACACAGAGTTGACCTTCTCCGGGTCCCATTGACTAAACAATGTCATCTGGCGGGACCCAGTGGAAGAGCCTTCTCTGTGGTGGCCCCAACCTTTTGGAACTAGCTCCCCCCAGAGATTAGATTTTCCCCCACCCTCCTTGTCTTTCATAAACCCCTTAAAACCCACCTCTTTCGCCAGGCATGGGGTGACTGAGACATCTCCCCCAGGCCTATACAGTTTATGCATAATATGTTTGTGTGTATGTTTTCTTTTCAATAAGGGATTTTAAATGATTTTTAATTATTTGATTTGTTATATATTGTTTTGTTGTTGTTGTGAGCCACCCCGAGTCTGCAGAGAGGGGCGGCATACAAATCTAATTAATAATAATAATAATAATAATAATAATAATAATAATAATAATAATCATCATCATCATCATCATCATCACCATCATCATCATCATCATTACTACTACTACTAATCTGTTCCAAGGGAATGGCAGGAACCAAACTAATGCATCTGCTTTAAGAAGCAGAACTTGCCAATTTTCTGTTATATCAACATAATCATATTATCATTTAAGGGGGAAAATGGAAGGGGCTTCTATAGCTAGACAGAAAAAATGGAGGAGGGGGAGGGAGAAAATATTTAACAAAATAGAGTAATAGAATCAAAGAGTTGGATGCAACCTTAGATGTTTTCTAGCATCAAACATTAAACTAGCAGTTAAATCTCCCCCCCCCCAAAAAAAATCATGCATACATAAAGTGATCTTCCTGTCCTTTGATTATGATGAGTCTTGTTCTTTGGAACATTTACACTGGAAGTGAGAAAATATTAAGACTACAGAATAATAGAAAATCAGACTAAATTGTTTCATTCTAGCAATCCTTATATTTGACTGCAATTCACTATCAAATGAGTGTTTTTCAACCAGTAGTCAATCCTTTACCTTAGTCAAAGGATTTTTCCCCTCAGTATTTTTTAAAGTAAAAAGGAACAGAAAGGAAAATAAAGAAATGCAAGCCCAAATGAAAGTACCTCCTAATTTACCGTATTTTCCGGCGTATAAGACGACTTTTTAACCCCTGAAAATCTTTTCCAAAGTGGGGGGTCGTCTTGTACGCCGGATATAGGACAGTGGCGCCTATTTGCGATGGCTGAGAGGGGCGAGAATACCGCCTCCCAGCTGGGCGAGCCTGAGCCGAGCGCAGGCCCGCCCACACGCTGCCTTTGGCAGCACAAGCGTGCCTGTCCGGCCGGGGAAGAATCGCCCCGGCCGGACCTCAGTTTCAGCTGGGGGGGGCCAGAATACCGCCTCCCAGCTGGGCAAGCCTGAGCCGAGCGCAGGCCCGCCCACACGCTGCCTTTGGCAGCACAAGCGTGCCTGTCCGGCCGGGGAAGAATTGCCCCGGCCGGACGTCAGTTTCAGCTGGGGGGGCGCGAACACCGCCTCCCAGCTGGGCGAGCCTGAACGGAGCGCAGGCTCGCTCACACGCTGCCTGTCCGGCCGGGGAAGAATCGCCCCGGCCGGACCTCAGTTTCAGCTGGGGGGGGGCGAGAATACCGCCTCCCAGCTGGGCGAGCCTGAGCCGAGCGCAGGCCCGCCCACACGCTGCCTTTGGCAGCACAAGCGTGCCTGTCCGGCCGGGGAAGAATTGCCCCGGCCGGACGTCAGTTTCAGCTGGGGGGGCGCGAACACCGCCTCCCAGCTGGGCGAGCCTGAACGGAGCGCAGGCTCGCTCACACGCTGCCTGTCCGGCCGGGGAAGAATCGCCCCGGCCGGACCTCAGTTTCAGCTGGGGGGGGGGCGAGAATACCGCCTCCCAGCTGGGCGAGCCTGAGCCGAGCGCAGGCCCGCCCACACGCTGCCTTTGGCAGCACAAGCGTGCCTGTCCGGCCAGGGAAGAATCGCCCCGGCCGGACCTCAGTTTCAGCTGGGGGGGGCGAGAACACCGCCTCCCAGCTAGGCGAGCCTGAACGGAGCGCAGGCTCGCTCACACGCTGCCTGTCCGGCCGGGGAAGAATCGCCCCGACCGGACATCAGTTTCAGCTGGGGGGGCGCGAACACCGCCTCCCAGCTGGGCGAGCCTGAACGGAGCGCAGGCTCGCTCACACGCTGCCTGTCCGGCCGGGGAAGAATCGCCCCGGCCGGACGTCAGTTTCAGCTGGGGGGGGGGGGCGCGAACACCGCCTCCCAGCTGGGCGAGCCTGAATGGAGCGCAGGCTCGCTCAAACGCTGCCTGTCCGGCCGGGGAAGAATCGCTCCGGCCGGACGTCAGTTTCAGCTGGGGGGGCGCGAACACCGCCTCCCAGCTGGGCGAGCCTGCGCAAAGCGCAGGCTCGCCCACACGCTGCCGTCCGTGCCTCAGTTCCGTGAGAGAGGGGGGGAGAGAAAGAGATAGCAAGAGAGGGAGAGAGAGGGGGGGTTAGCAACAGAGGGACAGAGAGAAAGAGAGAGGGGGGATAGCAACAGAGGGAGAAAGAGAAGGAGAAAGAGAGAGGGAGAGGGGGCAGAAAGAGAAAGAAAGAGATAGCAAGAGAGGGAGAGAGAGGGGGGGTTAGCAACAGAGGGACAGAGAGAAAGAGAGAGGGGGGATAGCAACAGAGGGAGAAAGAGAAGGAGAAAGAGAGAGGGAGAGGGGGCAGAAAGAGAAAGAAAGAGATAGCAAGAGAGGGAGAGAGAGGGGGGGTTAGCAACAGAGGGACAGAGAGAAAGAGAGAGGGGGGATAGCAACAGAGGGAGAAAGAGAAGGAGAAAGAGAGAGGGAGAGGGGGCAGAAAGAGAAAGAAAGAGATAGCAAGAGAGGGAGAGGGAGAAAGATAGAGGGGGGAAAGCAACAGAGGGAGAGAGAGAAAGAGAGAGGGAGAGAGGGGGGAAAGAAAGAGAGAAAGAGATAGCAAGAGAGGGAGAGAGAGAAAGAGAGAGGGAGAGAAAGAGATGGCAAGAGAGGGAGAGAAAGATAGAGGGGGGATAGCAACAGAGGGAGAGAGAAAGAGAGAGGGAGAGAGGGGGAAAGAAAGAGAGAAAGAGAGAGCAAAAGAGGGGGAGAGAGAAAGAGAGAGGGAGAGAAAGAGATGGCAAGAGAGGGAGAGAGAGAGGGAGAGAGGGGAGACAGAAAGAGAGAGAAAGAGATAGTAAGAGAAGGAGAGAGGGGGGGAGAGAAAGAGAGAAAGCAAAAAAAAGAGAGAAAGAGAGATAGCAAGAAAGAAAGAGAGGGAGAGAGAGGGGGAGAGAGAAAGACTTTGATCTTTTCCCCAGGTATTTTTGTACCTACTTGACCAACATTATTAGTGGTTGCAAAATTGAATGTATGAACTTGTTCATTTCAATAAAAAGAGCCAGGGAAATGATTGAATGTTAAACTGGATGCATTTATTTCTGCCTGTTTGTATTTGTTCTTATGTTTAACCATTGAAAATGTACTTTTCCTCCAAAAAGAATCATCTTTTCATATTTCTTAGGCAACATTTTAAAATAACTTTAAAAGCTGAGGTCATATTATTCACCCTGCTCTGTATCATAGCACACTGCACAGTACTGAAAATTGGCAGGGTCACTAATGGTAAACCCGACAAGTTAAAATCTGTTTAAGTGACATTGCAAGAGGATAAAGACAAGTGCGGAAAGAGGAAAAAATGGATGGGCTGTTTGGATTGCGATATCATGATATCACATACAGATTCTCATTCCATAATAGATTCTCACATAGGTGTCAGCATGCTGCATGTTAGACTGAAAGATACCTGCAGAATAGATGGTAGGAGAAAGGAAAATAGCCAGGTTCACCTTTTTGTGTTGACAAATTATGATGAGTTATAATAATAAACTTAATTGTGGTGAGGAGAAATATGAGAGGCAGACAAGACAGATAGACAGAGACATATGGAGAGATAGACAGAAGAGTGCTCCCACTTGGCTCTCTCTCTCTAAATAATTCATTCATAATTTTAACAATAAGATCTTCATCATTAGTAATTAAAATATTGTGTTATCATGTTCAGAAATGATTTTTTTCTCAATGCAAGTACATCATAGACCTAGACTCAGTCAGGTCTATGATGTACAGAAGAGGGGTAGCCTTATACGGCGAGTATATCTCAAATTCTATATTTTAACTGGAAAAGTTAGGGGGTCGTCTTATACGCCCAGTCGTCTTATACGCCGGAAAATACGGTAATATTTTCTTGGAATAGGACTCTTTTACCTCATCTCCATATCCATGGTGTACAAGTAAAATTTTCACACTCACTAAACAAAGGAACAACCATCTCATTTACCTGCCTATAATCTTATGAAAAAAAGGGAGCTATTATAAAACTCGGGGTTTTCCTTCCAAATAGTTGGATAGATGCCAGAAGCAAGATTTTTAATCTATCTCTATCTATAATCTATCAAATAAAGCAGGAAACAGTGGAGGAATTGCATTTCTGGGAAGAGAACAGAGCACATGGATACATTGGACAATAGCATAACTATATAGCATTTGTGGCAAGCTTCAGGCAAAAACCTGCAGTCTTTGACTTGTGAGTGGTCCATGAATGATTAAAAGTTAAGAAACATTTACTCTATGGTGGAGCGGTACCAGCACCTGATTTCCCCCACCCCCAATTGTACTATTAGTTGTGCAATGTAAAATAATTAAATCATGTAAAAATTGTATTTTTCTAACTGAGCTGATGGAAAAATTGACTGGGGGAGTCTAAAACAAAGGAATCTAAGCTTCTGAACAATTCCATGGTCTGATTCAAACCCCAATTTAGAATATTACTTTGATCTTATCATTATTATGCACTGAATGCATGCAATATAATCGTCATCCCTTTTCCAAATTTAAATTTAAAATGTGTGTGTGTGTGTGTGTGTGTGTGTGAATTTGATGGCTGAAATCTCATAAACGTATGACATGCCTCATATGATCGCTTCTGCAAGAACAATGACAAGCCCCAGATTAAGATGCAACCTCGGTTTTGAAAAGTGAATTAATTATATGATTGATGAAGTACTTGGTCAATTAATAAGTGTTGATATCCATGAACTGAGCATAGATAGTCCTTCACTTACAACAGTTCCTTTAGTGACCATTTCAAGTTACAATGGCACTGAAAATAGTGACTTATGACCATTTTTCACAGTTACGACTGTTATCAGCATCCCCATGATCACGTCATCAAAATTCACATGCTCGGCAACTGGTTCATATTTATGATTATTGCTCTGTCCCAAGCTTATGTGACCATTTTGAGACCTTCTGATGAACAAAGTCAATGGGGAAACCATTATAACTTAGTACCTTATCAACTGCAGTGACTCACTTAACAAATGAAGAAAGAAAGGTTAATAATCAGTAATAATCACTTAATAATTGTCTTAACAATAAAATTTTTGCACTCAATTATAGTCATAAATTGAGGACTACCTGTATTCAAAGACAATACAGTACATTACATCCTTATACTTTCATTAATGAAGAAAAACTCTGCCATTGAAAAAGCTACCTGGCTTTGTAGCCTATTTTTATATAGTGATTATGATTTTCCTAGCCAAGAGTCAGTCTGTTCTAAACAGGAATCTTATGCCACATAAACCAACTGCTTTTCTATCAACTGTGGGGATCAAAAGCATCCATCAGCTTTCGTGGTGCCTCTGGGCTTGATAGCATCCAGCAAGTTAAATGATGGATGGTAGCAAAAGCTCAAGCCTGGAAAAAGAGTGTTCTTCTCTAATTATATAAAAGAACAAGGTAATTACCCTTTGATATAGTTGGAAAAACAAACTATCCCTAAGGCAAAATGCCTATTTTCAGGATGTAAAGTAAACAAAATAGCTATTGGGTATGAATGATGGGGGAGGGAACAACCAGCCCCTTCAAAATCTTAATCATACAAGTTTTTTTTCTTTTACATTAGATTTTGCAAACACAAAGAAAAACAATATTCTGATTCACAACTCTCATTTTATTTCCATTGAAATGTTAATAACAACAATAGCAGGAACAGGAATGATGATATAATGATAAGGAAATAGAGGTAGAAAGACTGTGGCAAAATAAAGCAAAAATAATACCAAGAGTGATAGGTGCCTTGGGGGGAATCTGAAAACAAAATGGAACACTATTTGAATACCATCAACACTGATTAAATCACCATCGGTCAAATTGCAAAGTGCATATTTACTTGGAACATCCTGCAACAATAGCTTTAATACAATCAGTCAGAACATATGCCTATCCCTGATCCTTGGAAAGTATTGAGCAGGTGAAATAAAATGCCAAATCTAGCCTGAATGAATTATTATGCAATGAACCATAATAATAATACTGCATTAGCCATAATTTAGATTTTAGGTTTAGGTTACTAGAGTTGGAAAGGACCTTGTAAGTCATCTAGTGCAACACCCCGCTGAAGCAGGAGTCCCTACACACCAGCTAAGATTCTGTGCAATTCGGAGAACCCCAAAATCCCACTTCTGGCTGGCCCCAACAACCCCTTCCCTCCCATCCCAAGAATCCCCATCTGGCCCATTTTGGATGCAGGTAAACACAGGGCAGTGGAGGTTTGGGAACGGGTCTGCTTCTAGCCTCCAGAGGGCATCCAGAGCCTGAGGAGGTCGTCTTCACCCAGTGATGGGCTACAAAAATTTTTACTACCACACTGTGGCTGTGGCTTATGCATTTTCTTTCAACATCTTTCAGTGCAAATTGTTCTGGGGTGGAGCTTCATTTTTGCTAAACCACTGCGTTCGCCCCCGTCCGGGCAGTAGCCCACCCCTGATTATCTACTACTGTATAAAGTGTATGTATACACACGCATGCACAGCTCTTCTAAAATTATACACATCCAACCTCATTTACTGCAATAGGAAAAACATACCCAGAGCCCAGAAGGGGGGGGGGGGGAAATCAACAATTTGCTACCGATACTGTGTACCTGACCAAAATTTTGCAACCGGTACTGCGTACCTGTAGGAGCCCACCACTGTCTTCACCCTTCCAGAGGCTCGAGAAAAGCCTCTGGAGCCTGGGGAGGACAAAAATGACCCCCACACACAGTGCAAGAGGCTGACTAAAGTATTCCCACCATGGCCACTCTTACCCAGCAACCAGACAGAGAACCCCTTCTTAAAATTTTGAAACCCACCCCTAAGTAGTACCACAATGCAACATTGTCAGTGACATGTTTGAAGAGAAACAGAGGGAAGCAGATATGTTCATTCTTGAAAGCACCTGACTAAAACCAGAAGCAATCGTGTTTTTTCCAGTATCTGAATACAAACTACCCAGAAAATAGCAACCAGCTGGCTGTAGGAGATGCAGTCTATTCCAGGCTGATAGATATCAGGTGGTTATTTTAATTGGGACCTTTCATAGGATCAGATTCAGTGACTTAATAGCAGCTATGGAAGAATACTTTTTCATCCCTAGTTTGAATAAATATACGTATCTGGGTATACTATTGAATAAAAAATACAGTTTCATTATAAAACCTTTTTCCCCTCCATGCATGGTCACTATGCTAGCTTATATTGTCTGCATTCACATTTCCCTCCCTCCTCTTTATTATGAAACCAGAGCTCAGTATCATCTTAGACCAGTGGTTCTCAACCTAGGGGTCGTGACCGCTTTGGGGGTCGAATGACCATTTCACAGGGGTCCCCTAAGACCCTGAGAAAAGACAAATTTCCCACGGTGTTAGAAACTAAAGCCTCAATCCGACAATCAGGCGTTTACATTGGGGGTGTCCCTCTGACCTTCCTGCCAAGCAGCTTAAAGCTATGTTGGGAGAATTGGTGCTAGGCTCATGGTTGGGGGGTCACCACAACAAGAGGAACTGTATTAAGGGGTCGCGGCATTAGAAAGGTTGAGAACCACTGTCTTAGACAATGGTATATCTAAAAATAGATGAATTTTTTTGTTCATTTATTTGCCGGTAACTCTCAATACTAACCTAGTTCAAAACCAAGAAGAAACTATACGTGAAAATTAAACCAGAACAATATACAGTAACTGAAACCCAGAACAAGTTATAAATATAAATAAAACAAAGCAAGTAATGCTAAATAATATGAAAAAAGCAAAAAAATTACAAGCCATTTCAGTGTATCAAATAGAAAACAATACAAAAAAAAATCAAATTAGAACAACATTCTCAGTTTTTGAAGGTATTAGGAAATCTGTGCAAAGTGAAATACTTTGCATCATTTTTCAGTTAGCAAGTAAAATGTCTTTTTAGGAAGGAGTTTTTGAGGCTTAGGCACAAAGAAGTTCCATCCAGGGGTGGGCTGCTCAAGGTTCGCCCAGTTTCAGGCAATGCTCTAGCGAAGATTCTATGTGGTTTGACAAACACCCAAATCCCACATGTGATTGGTCCTGTCCACCCCACCCTGCCCCTCCCAGAAGTCTCCGTGAAATCATTTTGGATGTCATGTAAGTGCAAGGCCCATGTGGAAGCTCAGGGAGGGAGAAAAATGGGCCTCCTGGAGGCCAGAAATGGGCCAATTTCCAGCTTCTGGGGAGCCTCCAGAGCCCTCCTGGAGGCTTAAGGAAAACCACCAAAGCCTGGGAAGAATGAAAATTACCCCTCCCCACCATAGTGCAGGAGCCAACTAAGCCATACCCACCATGGCCATGCCAACCCAGCAATCAGGCAGAGAACCCATTGCTAAAATTTTTGAAGGCCACCCCTGGTTCCTATAAGGTAGAATCATTAAGGTACTCTGCCCAATGTGACTTTTGGAAAATAGAAACAGGATGTATTGTTTCAAGGTAACTTTACAGGGATCTGTCTAAGGAAGATATTTTACCATCCTGCAACATTTTCCAAGAAAGTCAGAAATATATTACTTCCATATTCTTCGTTCAGACCCCATCCATGCTACTATCCACACAGGAGCCAAATTTTATGTGGCCCCAGTGAGCATTTGGCAGCAACTAGTACAAAATGTGACAAATCCATCAGTATGAATCTAGACTCCTAATTCTCCTTTATTAATTTTATTTTCTAGTTTTATCCATCTTACTTTTTTATTTTGACATTCTGAGCTTTGACCACACGATAATACCTTTTGGTTTGGTTTGATTTGAGTTGTTTGTTTAAAAATGGATCAATTGCACATTATTTTATTTATTTGTATCACACATTTCTTTACATAATTAGAGAGAGTAACAGGTTCAAGGTCACCCAGGTGGTTTTCAAGGCAGGACTAGAGCTCATTGTATCCCACTTTCTAATTGGGTTCTTTAACCACTTGATAAAATTGGACTCAAATTCTCAATTCCCTTATCAATTCCCTACATCTGAAGGAAAGTTCCTTAAAAAAAGCCAAGTTCCACACTTTTGGAACACAATTCAGCATAAGAGTATTAGCTTTAATACAAGGCCAGATAGAAGATAGGCCTCAAATCTAAAGTGTTTGAATGAATTTTGATTTAACTAGGACAATATATTCTTTTTCCTTTGGTCCCTTTTTGGTATTGGAATTTACAGTAGCTAAAATTCCAACCATTTCCCTGAAAATACAAAACAAAAAACAAAACCCCCAACTCACCCCAATGAAATGATGTTGTAATGCTTCCATTTTATTTATATTCCAATGGAAGATATCATTCATATTCTCCATCCCAAAAGAACAGCTTCAAAACCCTACAAATTCAGACTACTTCCAAATAATTTTTATGCCAATATATTCAAATATCTTACAATTCAAATGTTATACTTTACAACTCTACAACTTTTAATCCACAATCCAACAACTCTATTCAAGGTCAACTTGATTATAAGTAGGGACTGTGCATGATTTTAATCTTCTTTGCCTAATCCTAAAAATGGTGATGAGATTAGATGTTTTTAAATGCAAAACCAATATGGGAAAGGGGGAGGAGCTAACTTATTTACAGATACATTATTATATATCTGTACCTGCTTTAATGCAATGTCTTTTTTAAAAAAAACATTTAAGCATACAGGGGTTTGGGACACCCTCTAACTAAGATTCTGTGCAGTTTGTAGAACTCCCAAAACCCACTCCTGGTTGGCCCCACTGCCCCACCCCTCCCAGGAGCCTGTTTTGAATAAAGTCCAGGTCATGCACAGAAGCTCGGGAAGGACAGAAAACGGGCCTACCGGAAGTTTGGGAAGGCTGTAAATGGGCCCATTTACAGTCTCCAGAGCAAGCAGAGGCCATTTTCAACCTCTAAGAAGCTCAAGGAAAGTCTCCGGAGCCTGGGGATAGCAAAAATACTTCCCGCACTGCCATGGTGCAGGAGGCCGACTAGACCATTACTACCATGGCCACTCCCACCCAACCGGGCAGAGAACTCCTTGATAAACTTTTGAAGCCCAGCCCTGAATATCCATATTTTTACATGACACTCATTACTAATAGGTACCCAGGCTTTGAATCTGAATGAACTCAGGTTTACATTATCATTTATGTAAAGTTTGTGTCTGACATTCTGAAAATGGAATAATAATATTTTGGCTGCCATCCACCTCTTTTCACTATATAATCAATCATTTTTTTGTCCACAAGGTCTAATGACCTTCCCCAAAGAAAGTGTCTATGTGATGAAGCACATGCCTTCTGGAATTAATGGGGGAAATGCTATGGTTGATTCATACTACAAAGAAATGTATATTTCAACAGTATCTCCTTGCAAAATCGATGCACACAAAACATGATTGCAGGTGAAAAAGTATGTATGCATAGTTTTAAAAAGTCATCAGTAGAAATCTTTGTATTTGATCATTTTTGTAATTTCTTCTTTATTTTTCTAGGTATGCAAAAACAAGCAAGCTCAGAGAGCAACAATGACCCCTCATTTTATAGGACTTTATAGGTCTTCCATTCTATTAATATGTCAACCTGAGAGAAAATGAATTGCAGTGCCAGCGCAACATGTAACATGTTCACACTGATGCACTAGGACTGGGTGTTGTTAATATATGTTATTGGGTTATGGATTTTCTGTCTTCACTGTAAGTTGAGTATTGTTTTGTGGGCGTACACTAAGGGAGATCAACCAAACTCATTGTACATATGTGTAGGGTTTCCTGCCTAAGCAGAGGGTTGGACTAGAAGACCTCCAAGGTCTCTTCCAACTCTGTTGTTGTTGTTGTTGTTGTTGTTGTTGTTGTTGTTGTTGTTGTTGTTGTTATGTACAGTGACAATAAAGGTTTAAATTGAACTGTACTGAATTGCCTGAATCATGCTTGATGATTAGGTAAAGAAGTGAGCCTTTTAAAATAACCAAATCTGACACACACACCCAGTACTAATTAAATACAACTTTCTGAATTTTTTTAAATAAAACAACAGATATGACAGATAAGACACCAGATTTTCTCTATATCCTATTGTAATAGAAATGCAGTGTTCAGTGCTATATATGTCTGTAAGCAAATGGGAATTGTAATGAAATGTGTGAATAACAAGGGACACTACCTAAAACTGGCAACAGAGGGAAGAATTCTCAGTGGCTTAATGGTCAGAGAATCTTAGGGAGCACCCACTTTAATGGGTCAACCAGATAAAAGTGGCAGAGGGAGGTTTGTACTTTCAGACTTGCCAAATTCTGTCAATGTAATCTGCAAAGAATAGAATTAGTTCATATAGATCTCTCTGGCTTAACTAGGAAGGCTGACAGGAACAACAGGAACTATATTCAAACCTACTCAGCATTCAACAGTTTCGGCAGAATGATGAAATGAATATCATGATGTCACAGCTTATATTGTATTCCTTACACACTGACATGCACAATGCACATACAAAAGAGACAATGTCTATGTTGTAATGTGGCAATGCTCATTTAGTCATTTCCCTCCACCACCCACTATCTGCTGGCAGATGCAAATCAGAGATCAAACATCTAAGATACTTCTTGAAATCTATTTCCATCTTATTCAACCTTTCAGCAGATTACAACAATGTAAATCTAACTTTTATTAAAATTAAGTAACTGGCACTTCTCCAAGATAGATGAATTTAGCTCAATAATTTGGTGGTGGTTACTCTGTGGTGTTGCATTAATAAAAAGCAGTGCATTTTTTCAGTGCCCTTCACATGCTAAATACTGAAGAATCAACAGAAATACACTGCTGACCATATTGAAAGGTCATAGATGCCCTTAGTATTAGAACATATGTGTGGTCTCAAAATACAAAAATAAGTGGAAAGTCCACACAAAGTATGACTACCCCCGTCAATCAAACTTTCTTTCTTTCTTTCTTTCTTTCTTTCTTTCTCTCTCTCTCTCTCTCTCTCTCTTTCTTAGACAATTCACAATGACTATTGCAATAGAAAATTTGAAATTAAATAGATTAAGAAATCAAGAATCAAATTCATTATTTTTCTCCACAGCTTAACCCTGGTGTTCTGCTCAAAAACACACCCTAATGTTCTGTTCCCGGGTCTATTTGAAGGCTTTTTTCATTGGAAACAAGTTTGAACATTTCTGCACACATTGAAATGAAAATTGAAATGAAAACATTAATGCTTATTGGTTTATTTTGCTGATAAAATGCGCCCCCCATTTTTGTGAAATTCTTTTCAATTTATAGATAGTTTTGCTTGCAAAATGCGTTCTATTTTACTAAAGTTGGTGTGGGATTGGTAGCTTGAACATTTCTGAACATAATGATATGAAAATTGAACTGAAAAAAATTGATGCTCATTTGTTTATTTTGCACATAAAAGTCCCCCCCCATTGTTTTCAATTATTTCAATTTATATAAAAAATATGCTGTTAATTTCAAAATTACATACTTGTTTTTAGTAAAATGGATTTCTTTCATAAAATTAGTTGTCTGGCTATCATGTGCTTGCTTTTCAAAAGGATATTCCAAATATTTCTAGCCAAATATATATAAAAAGTGAAAATAATGGCACACAGCAAGGCCGAGGGGAGTGGCCCTTTTGTGACCAAAATAAAAAAATAAGCATCATTTTTTCAGTTCATTTCTATTTTTCTTATGATCAGGACTGTTCAATTTAGTATATCAAAACTTTTGGGGGAAATTCCTTAGAGATTTGTAGCCTAAAAAAATATAAACTGACATGAAATGATGAAAAATTGGGGGGGGAGGGGTGTTAATCAAAATAAAAATATATAGGCATCAATATTTTTTTGTTCAATTTTCATATCATTATGTTCAGAAATGTTCAAACTAGTTTCTCAGTGAAAAAAGTTTTCAAAAAGACCAAGGTTAAGTACCTAAAATATTTTTTTTGTTTCAGGTCAAATAGACCAAGGAACAGTACAAGTGTAGGTAAAGTTTTGCCCAGAAAAAAGTTAGCCCCACCCCCAAAAAATATTTTTATGATGATCAGCAATGTTAAATTAAGTAAATCAATGCCTAAGATATTAAAAATATTTCGGATTTGGAGCCTAAAATTTTTTTAAAGTGAAAATGGTTGCAAGCAGCCCCGGGGGGGGGGGGGGGAGGAGGCCTTATTTCTGATTTTAAAAAATCAATAAGCATAATTTTTTTAGTTCATTTATATTTTTCTTATGTTCAGAAATGTTCAAACTACCAATCCCATACCAACTTTAGTAAAATTGAATGCATTTTGCAGGCTAAAATATCTATAAATTGAAAAAAAAGTTCACAAAAAAGGGGGGCTGCCTTTTATTTATTTATTTATTTATTTCAGTTCAATTTTCATATCATTGTGTACAGAAATGTTCAGACTACTTTCCAAGTGAAAAAAGTTTTCAAATTGACCAAACATAAGCACTTCAAATGAAGAATTTTCGGTCTGTGTCAGGGTGACCCGGGAACAGAACTTTAGGGACTTTTTTTTTTAGCAAGAAGCCCCCCAGCTTCCAGACCCAAAATTCTCATAGAGAACCCCTGAAATGATACAAAGTCATAAAACTTCAAGTTTCAGATATGCAGGGAAAATTTTTTACAGGGTCTCAAACTTTGATTTCGGGTCTCACAGGCCCAAACAGAACAGCAGCTGCATACTGGGGTACAATTGGTTGCAATTTGATTTGAATGGCTGATTTGATTGAATCAAGTTGACTCACTCTGTGATATTGATTTAACTTGAAAAGTCAATTGATTTGATTTTTGAATTATATTCTTCAGTTGGAGCAATTTGATTTGGAAAGTCAAATCAATTCCAATTGTTGACCTGACTTCTGAAAGAAGTTCTAATTCTGAAGTTTAATAGATTTCTTTTCCAAATCAAACGTCCAAACTGAAGTTTTGCATGGTCATGCTGTGCATCACTTCTATCTTCATTTTTGGAATAAGTAACAAATGAAATAAATGGTCTGTTTTTTAGATTACAGTATTTGATTCAGGAGTTCAGTTCCATGAATTGTTGCTTTTACACACATTCATACCAGCCGAAAAAGGCACTAAGAGTGCCTTTTTATCTTGCATAGCTTCTTCTCTGGCAATATTAAACTGCTAACCAAAGCATACAAAACATCTACCAAACCAATCCTCGAATACAACTGACCTGTCTGGAACCAGTACTGCATATCGGACATTAATACAATTGAGAGAGTCCAGAAATATTTCACAAGAAGGGTCCTCCACTCCTCTGCTTGCAACAGAATACCTTACTCTACCAGACTTGAAATTTTGGGCTTAGAAAACCTACAGATATGTTGCCTTACATCTGATTGTTGGGGGCAATATGGTTACTCTCTGTAAACCACTTAGAGACGGCTGTAAAGTGGTATATAAGTCTAAATGTGATTGCTATCTAAATATAGTTCATAAAATTGTCTACCACAATGTCCTACCGGTCAATGAATACTTCAGCTTCAACCACAACAACACACATGCACAAAATAGATTCAAACTCAATGTAAAACACTTGAAACTCGACTGCAGAAAATATGACTTCAGCACTACCTGACTCTGTGGTTTCTTCTGCAAACTCCAAAAACTTTAACCTTAAACTGTCTACAGTCACCTCACCCCATTCCTAAGAGGTCTGTAAGGGGCGTGCGTAAGTGCACCATCCCTGTCCTACTGTCCTATTGTCCAAATTTACCTATACATACTTGCTTTTGTTTATGTTTATACCATACATATTATCTTGTACACAATTTGACATTATTTATTTGTTTGTTTCTTTTACAAACAAACGAACGAATAAATACATAAATAAGGTGATAGGAGTGACAAACTGTACTGTTATGGAACACAGATTATAGGACATAATTTTGTATTAATTTTGCATGTAACAAGGCCACTAGGGTCAAACCCGTTCTTGCCTTTAGGTATTTAGATTCTGAGATAATTTGTGTAATTTCAGAGATGAATAGTAAAAGAAAAATTAAGCACCCTTGCTGTCACCATCCCCTCATTATAGACTATTTTCTCATATCCACACAGCCAGGACAGCCAGTGAGGACTGAAGGACATCCCTATCTCATCCAATGGATGGAGAAATGACTATGCCATTGATTATGAGAAGTCCTGCTAAACACAATCTCATTTCAGTTTTTAATTAACAAGGTGCTAATTTTGGGAGCCATACTTTTCAACATTTTTATTAATAATTTGGAGGAACAGACTTGTTGTGTCCAGAGGACAGTTAGGCCTTGTACCCGCCCCATATTCCTGGGGCGGGAAAATACGATAACGTGATTGGTTGGCTGAGCCTGGCAGCCTGGGGTATATATAGCTGCCAGGCACGGCCACGTTTTGTTGTTGTCTTGTTTCATTCTGTAAACCTTCTGTTCTAATAAATAGAACCATTACTTACTCCAAGTTTGCAGTCCTTCATTCTTGCAAGGATCTAACAAGACTAAAAGAAAAATAAACAGGGGAATAGCACCTAAGGAGAGATTAAGGAAAATGATAAAGTTTACCTTTAACAAAAGAGAACTGTAAGCAGACATGGTAGAGATCTAATAGCACTCTTCAAAGATTTGAAAAGGTGTTAGACAGAAAAATATCAAGGCCTATTTATTGCTTCAGAGAAAAGGATAAAAAAAGAATAGGTTTATTTTATAGACAGCGAGATTCTAATTTAATAGTAGAAGGCCTTCTTAACAATAAGAGCAGTTTGACAGTGGAATCAATTATCTACTAAAGATGGGCTTTCTTTCATGAAAGTATTCAAGTAAAGGCTAGAGAAAGATTTCCTGCATGGAGTAAGGGGTTAGAAACATTGCATTCTATGAATGATAGAATCTAATTTAGGATCACCTGCATTTTGTCCCTTTTACTCTGCTTTCATATTAAGAAAATAGGTTAATTGATAGAGAGCACAAGACTGAAGTTTGTGGATAAGAAACTATTGATGGGCATTTTTTGATACAAATTTTAATTTCCATTTAATTGTTATACATTCCATTTCTACTTCATTAGATTAGATTAGATTAGATTTATTGGATTTATATGCCGCCCCTCTCCGCAAACTCGGGGCGGCTCACAACAATAATAAAAAACAGTACATAATAACAAATCCATTAGCTTGTTACTTGGATTTGTTTGCTGAAATCAATACATGAAATTGTATATTAGGTCTACAACATTCTCATAACCTAGTTGGCGACTAGATCCTTTTATGAAGTAAGTCTTATTCTTGATAAATCCTTCTTGCCTGCTGGAAATTTGCTAAAGTTAATTTTGTTGCTAAATCAAACTTTTGCTCAGAGATTTTAATCTCCAATTGCCTTACCAGGTCGTATATTTTGCATAAGTGCTACGTTTTATTTGATGTAGTTTTATTAAGAGGGTTTTCATTATTTACAGAATGAAGGACAGTATGAAAATGGTTACATACTTAATGAAGAGGTGTTATACACTGAATGTAGCTCCACCCAGCCACCCCATCCTTTGGTCTCTGCATATACAAGTTGGTAATGAAGCAAAAAGATAGAGCAGCTGCATAACATGATTTCTACATTTTTTAATGATTTCATGAAAGGGGTGGACCCTTACTATAACAAAAACTAAACCTTCATGTCCTGAGACAACAGAGCATGCATTATCGAAGAAATGAAGCTGTTTTCAGGTAATTCCAGGTAGATGATGATGCTAATAATTATGATGATAATAATGATGATAATGATGATACACTGAAGAATATTCTGTTTCAAACAAACTTAAAACAGGTATAATGTGATAGCCATTTCTTATATGTACTGAAGGTGTGTTTGTACAGAACTATCAAATGTAATAATAATAATAATAATAATAATTATTATTATTATTATTATTATTTATTAGATTTGTATGCCGCCCCTCTCCAAAAACAATAATAAACAATGTACAAATCCAATATTTAAAAACACAATTGAAAAACCCTTATAATAAAATAATCACACAACCCAGTCAGACCATACATAAACCAAAATAGTTAGGGGAGATGTCAATTTTCCCATGCCTGGCGGAAAAGGTGAGTTTTCAACAACTTGCAAAAGGCGAGGAGGGTGGGGGCAGTTCTGATCTCTGGGGGGAGTTGGTTACAGAGGGCCGGGGCCGCCACAGAGAAGGCTTAGTCAACGGGACCCGGAGAAGGCAAAGTAAGCATGCATAATTATGCAGCCTTCCTAAAAATTCTCAGTATTATTTTTATTTTTGTAACTCATTTTCTCCATTTCAATATTTGACAGAGTATCAAAAGATTTTCATGAATGTATGCACACAAAATATATTTTCCTTAAAATAAAAACAAACAAAATGATACCTTGGTGTACTGCAGATGAATTTTACTGTCCTCACATTGCATTTATAGCCTTTTCTGATGTGTGTTTACAGGCTCGTGAAAGTACAAGGCAAACCAAAACTATTTTTCTATATGCATTTCCTGCCTTGCAATCTTAACAGGCAGAAATGATAACCCTAACAATAAATCTGGTAGTTTTCTAATATATGTCCAATATATTGCATCAATATTGTGTACTTTTTCATTTAACTTTTAATACACATGATACAATTAAACTGTAATAAGAATCATGCATATTAACAGGAAACTTATATATTAATTAAAGCATATAAACTTTAAAAAAGTTTTGTTTTCAAATAATTTAAGACTATATATACTGATAGGAACCATCATTAATTGTCCATATACTTTTTTTTAGTGCGTATGAGGCTAATATATGCTATGGACTTTGGAACAAAATTAAATGCATGTTTATATTTTAAACAAACAAACAATATGTATGTGTTTATATATATATATCTGTATATTTATCTCTGCATATTTATTATTGTATATACAAAAGCACATTTCACATAAATCATTATTTCTATAACAGCAACATTGACTTCTCTTCTAAAAGTGGTGTTCTGTTTATTTTTTTAAAAAAAATGTGCATTCATTTTTATACCATCTATTTCTGTTTTTATGTCAATGTAAAATATACTTTCCTCTATAATAGTATCAAAAGCAACAATAGTCAAGAGTTTCTCTAACACGCAGGATCTAAGTATAATTTCATAACTTCACATTGATATTTTTGTGAACTGCATGTTGACATTTCTTGTAAAGTTTTTTTTGTGTGGTTGTTATTATATGCTGCCAAGTCTCAGGAAAGATTTTGCATACATATTAATTTGCTAAAAAGTATAATGATATAGAAAAAGAAAAATCGATGCCAAAAGCTTAGGATATTATTGTGGTAGGAAAACATATTTTGTAAACAAGGTTTTCCTGCAGTAGTTGCCTTTGAAATAGCCTGGAGTATCAAAGTTTGTAAACTTAGAGATTAGTGGTAACAAAACATCATTTGGCATATAAGTCCAATAAATAAATAATTTTTTAGCATTTTTGCATGACATACTGTTGTACGACAATGTTATTAAAAATGATTTAGTAAACTAATCTCACTTGTTGAAAACAAAGCTACATACTGTACAGGCAGGCAGTAACAAACATGCATTAAAATACATACACATTTATATACAGGGATCTCATAGATGGCTTTTTCACAACCGTGAACCTCAGTTATAATTTTGTCCCTTCCAGCTTTATTGCAAGTTGAAACACAACAACACCTCAAAGTGATTATGCTTCAGAAAAAAGCTTTTCCATCAACTCCCCCCCAAACTCCCCCCCCCCACACACAACATTTTTTCTTTAGCATCCTACCTGCATCTGTATCTTCCAGCAGTCCCATATGTTCTAGGGCTTTCACAAATGCCACAATTATCACCAGAACAACAATCATTTCAAGTCCCTCCAAGTTCATCCTGAAAAATTATTTGTGTGAGAGCATCTTTTCGTAGGGCAGGATACTGACTTCGGAGTTAGAAGACCTTCATGAAAAGCTCTCCTGGATTATGTTATGCTAGACGACCAAGTTACTCTACATTGCAAAGGAAGCCTTACACATTGCCCCCCAAAAACAGTACTATTGACAGCAAGATGAAGAGAGGAATGCAAGGAAGTCATATCTTACCATGTCTGCATCACTTGCCTGCACGGAAAGGATACAGATGTTTCAGTCTCTAAGGCAACAGAAATATACAGGAGCTACTTTGTTTAGCATAAATACACACACACACACACACACACAATTTATGTCAAAGTTTACAAAATAATGGCTTAGCTAGAACTGATGAAATTTTTCACCATGTTCGTTGTAAACAAAGCTCCATTACTGCATGCAAAAACAACATGTGACTGGTTTCAGTCTAAAATAAGGGCTCTCGAAGCAATAGCATTGCATTATTTTGCTACAGCTGCTTCAATTGCTTCACAACATTATGGGCAGAGGTCTAAAATAAAAAAAAATGACAATTGCAGAGGGTATTCTTCAAATACCTACATTTCCCAGTTAACCTATTTTGGAAATTTGACAAATGCCCAGCGATAAAGATTTATTCCTTTCACTTACAAACTATTTTTCCTTCTGAGGAAGTATGAATCACTGTCCAGCAAAGTAATTCATTATAAAATAAAATTAAATGCATCATTTTAGTTTTAACATGATTAAATAGTTCTATTCAGAAAGACAGTCTGATGCTGACAAATGTACAAGTGAAAAGGATTCCCTCACTTCTATTTTCTTACAACCATACTGTGCATAAGAACCGCAGAAAAGACCTCCGAAAAAGGATCTCCCCAGATTATCTTAACATGAAGGCGGGTGGACACTGCTTTAGGACTCTGTGACATAGAGCAGGTAGCATTTGGGCATATAACTCCAATCAATCAATCAATCAATCAATCAATCAATTTGCTTCTTCTCCTTAACAGTCAGGCAGCAGCGACCTGCATATGCTGCAGTTTCAATTCATATATACATACGTAAACAAATACCTACTTATATAAAATACATAAACCTCCCTTACATGATGGGTCAGTCCAGTAGTGGTATTGAACTGGTTTTATCAGGTTCGGGCAAACCAGCAGCACTGACTGCGGGAGGCCATGCCCACCCACACAGATGCAATCACATCACACTTATCTATATTCTTGAGACTGTAAGCATTTGAGGAATGCTTTTCACATGCACAGAGAGGGCATGTGCGAGCGTAGCGTGCACACAAGCGCACTCACATTTGCAAACCAGTAAGGAAAGTAAGCAAATACCACCCCAGGTCAGTCTAATGCAGTGGTAAGTAATGCAAGATCGGATAACGTGGAGAGCCCTGGCCCATAGAATCACCAAGAGTCAGATATGACTGAATGCATAACATCATCATCAATAAAATGATAGCTAACGTGATGTGCATAAGCATCATGTTTGCTTTTTCAAGCCACAGACCTGCTGCAAAGGTCATAACCTTTGATGCTGCAAAGGTCATAACTGTGAAATATAGTCATAAGTCCAATTTTTCAGGGCCATTTTAACTTTGAACAGTCACTAAACAAACTGTTGAAAGTCGAGAACTACTTGTATTCCAAGAAAGGTCTGACAATACTACTCCAGTTCTTTTCTGCAAATTGAGGATGATATGGAGAGAATCTGAGCCTCTCAACAATGATTTCATTTCCAATCCATCCTATCTTGAAAATCAGATGAAAGTATGCCCTACAATTTGTGTTCAACCAACATTTTGGAAAGCACCATGTTAGTCAAAGCCACTATTAAATCATGAGCTGGTTTTGGGTAGGCAGTCATTTTGTAGACATTGATATCATTTGTGACAATTAATCTGGAATTTTTTTCATCTCAAATATTCTGGATGGAAGGGATAGGAAGCCTGTATGAAGAATATATGAACTGTGTACTTATGAGTCAACATCAAGGTATGTAAGTTTTTGGACTGCAAAATGCACCATCTCTGGAAATGAATATATTCAGAATATAGGGAAGATTACATTTACCAATGTACATTTTAACTGAACACATTATTTAAAAAAAAACAAGCCTTTTTTGCATATTCAAAAATTGGGAGACCGATAGACATAGTTCCCTCTAAGCTGAGCAGTGAGCAATCGCTCACTTAAAAATCATCATCAACTCAGAGTTTTCCAAACCTGCCTAGAAGCCAAGAGGGAAAGAGAGAGAGGGAAGGAGAGAGAGAGGAAGAGAGAGAAACAGATAGAAAAAAGAGAGGAAGGAAAAGAGAAAGAAAAAGAATGGGAGTAAGGAAGAGAGAAAAAATCAAAATCTAGTTTGAAACTAGCTCAACTATTTAAGTGGCATTTTGATATTGATAGAGTTGCCCTATTATGAGCTCACTGTTATAGACACACAGTACAGTATTTTATTTTGAAATTCTCTGAGGCAAAACAGGGTGGATTTTTTATTTGTTTGTTTGTTTGTTTGTTTATTTATTTATTATTTATGTGCCGCCCAGTCCCGAAGGGACTGCTGCTCAGACACTATACTTTTCCGCCCACCCCCCAAAAAAATTAGAGGGAACACTGCCCATAGATAGATTAAAAATGTGTCCTACTTCTCTTGTGTCATTATACATAACTAAGAAGGAAAAAGTAGCAGTGCTAATGCCACATGTCAGGGATTTGGTCTGGTAGATTACCAATCAGGAAATATTCGTTTGTCATACTTGCAAGAGCCTCTACACTTGGGACTTACATTTCAACAGCAACTTTCAATTACAAGTGAAATTCACCTTCAATATGACATTTGACAAATAGTTATCTCTTATACAGTAAAATATAAAACTCCCACATGGTGAAAGATTCTAACATTCACAAGAACGTAAAAAGGAAACTGAGAGCAAAGCAAACAAACAAACAAACAATTAAGTGTACAGCTAAACAACTCAGTCTGCAAAAAGGCTGTCCTCATCTATGGCGGGACTGATCTGGTATGTACTATATTAGATGGGAGTGGAGAAAGGAGGCTTCCTTTTAGAATATGCCCATCTGAGTTTGGTCTCAAGTATAGCACCAGCTGGGATCTCAAGGCAGAGATCTCAACACTGCTCACCAGATAATTTCATGTGAGATCCTATGTGTGAATTTGGTCTTTAGATAACAGGTGGGATGGCTGCTCCTCTCCTGGCCTTGCCTAGCTATTCAATCCTTTGACTGATATGACAGTGGAGTTTCCCCAATGTTATATCCTTAGCGGAATGAAGGACTGCACTCGTGGGTGAGTAACGGTTCTTTTATTATAACAAGTAACGGTTACAGAACTCAGCAAAAAGACAACATGGCCGTGCCCAGCAGCTATATATATGCCGGGCTGGCAACCAATCACATCCTAGCATTTTCCCGCCCAAGAACTATGGGGCGGGTACAATGCCTAACTGTCCTCTGGACACAACACCCAAGTAATAATAAAGAATGAAATAACTAATAAAAAAAATTAATAGAAAGAACCTGAATGAACTGTGGACCATGTAGTTGGCTGCTGCAAGATGCTGCACAGACTGCCTACTAACAATGGCATCACAAAACAGCAACAATAGTGTTGTTCTGTTTTAGTGCCAATAATAATTTAGTGCCAATAATCAGATGCACACAAATTGTCTAACTAATAAAATGATTTAGTATTTACAGAAGTCTCAGTATTGCAAGAGTCTTTAAAGAGGCTTTTCAAAGGGAGAAGCAAAGTCTTATCAGTTGGCCAAAATCTCAGAGCAAAGATAAACATGGTAATAATTATCAGCTGCAGCAAGAATTACAAGGCCTAGTTCTCAGAAATTAACTGGAAGACCAAAGCTCATTAGAAAATCTAAGAATGTGTTATTTTGTAACACAAACTGACTTCAAGAGTCAAGACAAAGATGATTCTGAAATGAACGACGTTGTTTTCTGAAAAAACAAGCATGCCTCACCCTTAAATAGTGTGAGGCCATGACCCAATACTACTCATGGGTCAATCTCCTCTTTGCCAACCATTTGTGTCTCCTAGATGCCTTCCGAACTCTGGCATCCAGAAGAGGTTCCTCCTCTTCCTCTGAGTCACTCAGCACAGGAAATGCTAAATCATTCCTGACAGGAAGTGCCGACTCACTCATACCAGGAAATGCAGAAGGCCCTGGTTGTTGTGATCCGATCCCTCATCTACTTCATTGTCACTCTCAGGTGCCAGGAATACAGGACACCTGCATTGCCCCTCCACAGTCTCTCTGTCCTCTGAGTCCATAACTATTTGCACAGGACATGAGCAAACCATCACAAGTGCATTGGAAGATCTGCAAGAAATATCACTTGTCTGCAAGCAAAAATTGGTGGGACCACAAAATAGACAAAGTAATGGAAAATGGAGATGCTAAAGAAGTTTGGACTTAAAACAAACACCTGCTCCATAACACTCCAGAGGTAACAACTGTTGATAAGAAAGACAAAACATGTCTGGATAGCAATAGTACTTAATCTTATATATCACTTCATAGTGCTTTACAGCCCTCTGACATTGCCATACCAGAATACAGAATAGAAAAGAAAACTGGAGAAAATCACAAAATATAAGGACTGTAGCAAAAGAAAGAAAATGTAGTGCCAGTAGTAATAGGAATCTTGGATACAACCTCAAAAAATCTAGATTATCACCAGTACAGCATCAGCAATGACAAAATATTCATCAGTCATTTACAAAAGGTAGGTTTACTTGAAACAGCTTATTTCTCTGATGATACCTTTATCACCATCAAACAATATTTCCCTATTCCAGGGAAATTTAAAGTGTTGGTTATTACCTATAAAGCCTTACATGGCTTAGGACCAAATTACGTACGGGACTGCATACTGTCTCACGTATCTCAGCAACTAGTCAGAGTCCACTGAGTTGGTCTTCTCCAAGTCCCATCAGCCAAGCAATGCCACCTGACGGGGCACAGGGGAAGGAGGGCCTTCTCTGTGGTAGCTCTGACCCTTCAGAATCAGCTTCCACTGGAGATTCGTGCTGCCCAGACCCTCCTGGCCTTTTGTAAGGCTTTAAAAACTCATGTTTGCTGGCAGGCTTGGGGCCAGCAAATTGCCTTTATGCTCCGTTATGAATGATCGTGAATGAATGTTAATTAAATGCTTTATAATTATGTGGGATTGTAGATTAGGTTTATACTGTTTTGTAGCTTTTATATTGGGTTTCTCAGATTTTGTATGGTACTGATTTTATCACGTAAGCTGCCCTGAGTCCACAGGAGAAGGGCAGCCTAGAAATCCAATAAAATAAAATAAATAAAAATAACTTCTTGTGGAATTAGGGGGAAAAGTGGGCCATCAGGATGCCTTCTCTACAAGCCAGTTCTAGCCCATTACCTGAGGCTGCAGCACTCTTAGGGTGACCTGTTATCATAACCCTGCCTTGTAATTCTCATAACACCTTTGTGGCATTATGCTAGCTAATTGTGGACATTGGATACTGTCAGTATTGGATTCCTACCGGTACGGATGAGGACGCCGCACTGGAGCTGTGCGCATAGCTTCGAGTCTCTGGGGTGCACATCCCAGCGAGATTTTGTTTCTGTGCGTGAAATTTCAGTGATTTTTTTTTGCTTCTGCACATGCGCGCACCTGCATCCCCTCACAAGATGAATGCACAGAAGCAAAATCTCGCTGGGACATGTTGTGGCTGGCTCTGGCCCAGCTCCTGCCCCAAGGAATGTGGAGGTGGAGGCAGGGGAAACATCAACATGTCATAGGCCTGTTTTATTGCCGACAGAGGCAGGTAGTGCAGTTTCCTTGGATGAAGAAGAAGGTGGGGGTGACTTGGAAGAGGGGGGCTTGGCACACCGCCCAGGAAGCCAATCTGCATTATCTTCGGTCGATTCGGATGCGGAAGTCTTGGACCCACGCAGGCACAGAGTTATGCATAGAAGAGACCAATTGAGGACATATTACAGGAGATAAGAGAGGCCACCTGTGTTTGGGTGGGGTTTCTAGTAATTAGAGCTGCTGATACAAATAATAGCGTGTTGGTTTGGCCATTGTGGAAGATTATCTGATCGCAGTTCTTCAGGACCGTGTTTTGCTGTTTTCCGGACTTTGTTGATTTTTCACGCCTTTAAAAACAAAGCAGAGCAAAGTGTGTGTGTCTCACTTCGTTGGAAGAAGGAGGACTGTGACGTTTCTTCACAGCTGCTAGCTAAGTACTTAAGGACTGATTAAGGGAATTGTACAGCCTACAAGGTTGTTTTGGGATGAGTGCACTTTGCAATGCAAAAAGGGTGCTTTGTTTCTTTTGAATTTTGTGATAAAGATCATTGTTTTGAATTTTCAAACGTGTGTGTGTCTGAAATTTGTACCCTTGAATTTTCGGGAGGCTCATACCAGAGAGCCCGGCAGAACAGGAAATGTGCATGCATATGTCAGAGACCAAAAGCTGCATGCACAGCACACTGAGGATGGCAGCAGCGGCAACTCCTGCCTGGGTACTGGGGGTTGAACAGTTGAAATTAGTGTAACACTTTGTGTGAGAATTGTCAGATTCCACCTGTCAGATTCCAACTGACTTCTGTGAAATCACTGTCTTTCAGTAAAAGTTCCTTTTGAAATGCAAATTTTTTCCAGAGTCATGTTTTCCTGAGAAGATAGCAGAGGCAGGTTCTTACAGGTACTGTACTCAGTTCTCTTTCCTGGTTTAAATCATCACCCCGTGAAGCACAGTCTCAAGAGACCATTGGTCCTGCTCTTTAAATCCAGAAGGTTGTGGGTTTTTTGAGGTAGGGGGAAAGGCTGCTAAAGTTACAAAGACTGGCCTAGTGCTCATTCAAAGTATTTATTTATTTATTTATTAGATTAGATTAGATTAGATTAGATTAGATTTATTGGATTTATATGCTGCCCCACTCCGTAGACTCGGGGCGGCTCACAACAATGGTAAAAAACAATACATAGTAACAAATCTAATATTTAGCAATCTAAATTACAGTTTTAGGTTAAAAAATCCAAAAGAAACCCCAATATATATAAAAAATAAGCACACAATCAATCATACACCAAAACAACATGGGGGAATGTTTCAATTCCCCCATGCCTGACCGCAGAGGTGGGTTTTAAGGAGTTTCCGACAAGGGGGAATGTTTCAATTCCCCCATGCCTGACCGCAGAGGTGGGTTTTAAGGAGTTTCCGAAAGGCAAGGAGGGTGGGGGCAATCCTAATCTCTGGGGGGAGCTGGTTCCAGAGGGTCAGAGCCACCACAGAGAAGGCTCTTCCCCTTGGTCCTGCCAGATGACATTGTTTAGTCGACGGGACCTGGAGAAGGCCCACTCTGTGGGACCTAACCGGTCACTGGGATTCGTGCAGCAGAAGACAGTCCTGGAGATATTCTGGTCCGATGCCATGTAGGGCTTTATAGGTCATAACCAACATTTTGAATTGTGACCGGAAACTGATCGGCAACCAGTGCAGACTGCGGAGTTTTGGAGTAACATGGACATACTTAGAGAAGCCCATGATTGCTCTCGCAGCTGCATTCTGCACGATCTGAAGTTTCCGAACATTCTTCAAAGGTAGCCCCATGTAGAGAGCATTACAGTAGTCGAGCCTCAAGGTGATGAGGGCATGAGTGACTGTGAGCAGTGAGTCCCGATCCAGATAGGGCCGCAACTGGTGCACCAGGCGAACCTGGGCAAACACCCCCCTCGCCACAGCTGAAAGATATTTCTCTAATGTGAGCTGTGGATCGAGGAGGACGCCCAAGTTGCAGACCCTCTCTGAGGGGGTCAATACTTCCCCCCCACCAGGGTAATGGAAGTACAGATGGAGTTGTCCTTGGGAGGCAAAACCCACAGCCACTCCGTCTTATCCGGGTTGAGTTTGAGTCTGTTGACACCCATCCAGACCCCAACAGCCTCCAGGCACCGGCACATCACTTCCACTGCTTCATTGACTGGACATGGGGTGGAGATAGATGTATGTATGTATGTATGTATGTATGTATGTATGTATGTATGTATGTATGTATGTATTTATTTATTTATTTATTTATTTATTTATTTATTTATTTATTTATTTATTTATTTATTTATTTATTAGATTTGTATGCCGCCCCTCTCAGTAGACTCGTTTTGCACTTGCATATATAAGGAAGTTAGGTAAAACCTGACAAATATTTTTGAAGCTACCAATCAGGTATTACACATCCAGATATTCCTGCTGGAGTTAAGGGTCTGCTATCTCTTGGAGTCCAAGTCAGGTTTTTTTTTAGTCAAGGACAGGGACAAAGCTTTCTGAGACAACCCAAGAAAGGGATCTTGGGGTTTTGGTGGACAGCTCAATGAAGATGTCAACCCAGTGCGAGCAGCAGTAAAAAAAGCAAATTCCATGCTTGACATGATTAGGAAGGGAATCGAAAATAGATTGGCAAGTGTTGTATTGCCTCTGTGCAAATCGATGATGTGACCACACTTGGAGTACTGTGTACAGTTCTGGTCACCGCACCTCAAGAAGGATATAATGGAACTGGAAAAGGTGCAAAGAAGGGCAACAAGTATGATCAAGGAAATGGAGCACCTCTCCTTATGAAACCAGGTTGCAACACCTTGGTCTCTTCAGCCTTGAAAGACGGTGTTTAAGAGGTGACTTGATTGAAGTGTATAAAATCATGCATGGGATAGAAAAGGTAGATAGCTTCAAGGCAGGATTAGACAGATTCATGGATGCCAAGTGTATCAGTGGTTATTGAAATGGATGTCCAAGTGTTGCTTTTATGTTGGTTGAGGCTTCCCTTGGATTCCCTTGTTAGGGATCAAGGGAAAGGGAGGGTTTTTCCTTCTCTTTCTACTCAAAATTCACATGTACAATTGGTGGGGCTACTGCAGTGTTTCCCAACCTTTTTGGAGCCGCGGCACATTTTTCATATTTTCAAAATCCTGGGGAACATGGAGGGGGGGGCGCTAAAAAAAGTTTGGACAAAAAAAATATCTCTTCCTCCCTTTCGCTCTATTTCTCTCTCCCTCCCTCTTTCTCTCTCTTCCTTCCTTTCTCTCTCCATCCCTCTTTCTTTCTCTCTTCCTTCCTTCCTCTCTTTCTGTCTCCTCCTTCCTCTCTCATCTCTTTCCTTCCTCTCCCTCCCTTTCTCTCTTTCCTTTCTCTCCCTTTCTGTCTATCCTTTCTATCTCTCACCCCTTCTCCCTCTTTCATTCCCTTTCTCTCCCTCCCTTTCTCTCTCATTCCTTTCTCTCCCTCTTTCCTTCCTATCTCTCTTTCTTTTTCTCCCTCCTTCATATCTTCTTTCTCTCCCCCTTCCTCCCTCTTTCCCTTTTCCCCCTCCCTTTCTCTTCCTTTTTCTCTATCATTTCTACTTCTTACTCTTTCTTTCTCTCCCTCCTTCATTCAATTTTCTCTCCCTCCCTTTCTCTCCCTTACTCTCTCTTTCCTTTCTCTCCCTCCCTTGTTCTCCCCTGGGGCTGCCTGTGCCTGCCCTTCACCACCCAACACGGACGGACAGCCCCCGGTCGTCGGTTCGTCGCCCCCCACCCCCCCACGGAGGGAGATCAGGCTGGCGAGGGCGGTAGATCTACGTCACCAGCCACTGGAGGGAGATCGGGCTGGCGGGGGCGGTGAATCCACCTCCCCAGCCGCGCGGATGGAAATCCGGTAGGCGGGCAGGTGGCCGCGGCTCCCTGCGCGCCCCTGGAAAAGCCTACAGGGAACGGTGCCCGGGGCCGCTTTAGCCGCCCCCCGCTCCCCCCGCCATCTCCCCGTGACTGCCTGCGCCGCTGCAGCCGCGCGCCCCCCCCGCTCCCACCGCCAGTGCCCTCCCGCCGGGCCCCAAAGGACACTTGCCGATGACGACAGGGAAGCTTCAGCTGGGCGGGCGCTGCCGTGCCGGTGCCTCCGACCTCCCGGTTCCTGCTCGATGCCGCGGTTTCTGGCGCTCTCCTGCTGGACCCCAAAGAAGGAAGGCAGGAAAAAGGCGCGAAGAATGGAGCTCTCCTTCCTGCCTTCCTTCTTTGGGGCCCAGCAGGAGAGCGCCAGAAACCGCAGCATCGGGCAGGAGCGGAGAGGTCAGAGGCACCGCAGCGCCCCGCCCAGGCGGCACACCTGGCGGTGTCTCGCGGCACACCAGTGTGCCGCGGCACACCGGTTGGGAAACGCTGGGCTACTGTGTGACACAGAATGCTGAACTCAATGGGCTTTGACCTGATTCAGCATGGCTCTTCTTATGTTCTTATGTTTGTATAATGAGCAGATATCAAAGGAGAAAATCCTATAGAAGATCAATGTGGCCAAAAGGAGTGGACCAATCCCAGCCACAATTGAATCACTAACTAGATCATCTTCTTGGCAAAAATAATATCTGAGAAACATCAGGCCACCTGAGCTAAAACTGTTTTCCCCCTCCTCCAGTGATAAACAGGGTTCTCTTTAGCACAATTACCATGACAGTAAAATTGAAACCATACTCAAGTGAAGTATTATCAGTTCAGAACCAATACATCCATGTATATCTTAAAACAGGTATTTTTCTTACAGTCTCATGGTAGACTGGAAGAGACTGCACCTGTGGCTTGATAGTTGCTTGAGTTTTTTTTATCAGACTGAGAACAGACTCTTGCAGAACAAAGAGGGAAAA